>NC_091543.1:6405000-6645000 GCF_030788295.1 Drosophila virilis
ATCTTCCCTCATTTTAATAATATTGATCAAAGCGAATTTGCGACTTGATTTTTTTTTAGCATAACTTGAAAATTAGATAATCTTGAGAATGTAAAGAAAAATATTCATTTTAGATTCAGGGTATCGCCCAGTCGGGCAAGCTTCCTTACACCTTTATCGATGCTTCGATATTCAGACCGAATATGACAATGGCATCGAATGGGTTTCATATAGCCAGTGTGCACTGTGCCTTCTTGTATACTTAACTGATATTAATTAATTGCCCACCGCAAATTGCAGGCTTTACGCAGGCGGCCAATTTGCGGAACCACGAGCGGATACACACAAATGATCGGCCGTATCAGTGCGTGGACTGCGGCAAGACCTTCACCCAAATCACAAACCTTAACAATCATCGACGTCTCCATACGGGCGAGCGTCCCTTTGTGTGCAATGAGCCGGAATGCGGACGCAGCTTTGCCCAGGTAAGCGTATCTGTATCTGCCTTGATGGCAAACTCTAATTGAATTGGCCTTTGCAGGTGACCAATCTGAACAACCACATGAAGTCGCATCACAAGGTGCAGCAGTATTGCTGCAATGTGTGCAGCAAGAAGTTCACGCAGGTCACCTCATTGAATCAACATCTGCAGGCGCATGCCGGCGTCACCGGCTACTATTGTCCGCGCTGTCCGGAAAAGAACTTCAAGCTGCAGTCACAGCTGCATACGCACATGAAGACACACGGCCTGGCCTTTCCGTATGAGTGCAGCAAATGCGATGAGAAATTCTTGCAGCAATCGCATCTCGATCAGCATCTAAAGATGCACGATGAGTTCAAATTCAAGTGCGACATATGCCCGAGCAGCTTCAATCAGGAGTCGCTGCTCAAGAAGCATGTGCAGCGCCACGTCGAGGGACGCTACCTCAACTGCCCGGTGGCCAACTGTGCCGAATCCTTTGCAGTACGACAGCATCTATCCAAACATTTGCTCACCAATCACTCGCATCACGAGCTGCCGCCACCGAAACGATCCAAAAAGACGATCACCCTGCAGTCGCCGCAGCAGCCGCTGGCCATGATCGGGCAGCCGCTCTCGCTGCAGCATACGACGGGGCAGCGTAAGTGCCCCAGCCACAGCTCGAATGTAAACAAATCGGACGGCTGCTAGCTAACAGATACCCTGTCGATATTTGCAAATATTTAAGAGAGAGCCGCAGGCCAACTTTAAGTAGAGCAGAAAATTGTTAAGTAGGGTTTTATTAAGCATGTAGGTTTATATAGATAATTAATAGTTATATTAGGGATTTGCATGGACAGCTCCGATTAATAGCAGCCATTTCAGGTCAATAGACATGTCTAGCAAATGTTAACTCTGTCAGATAATGTCTAACGCATCTCGACCCTATAGGGTATATATAAGTCTGTCTGTTTCTATGCAAACTAGTCTCTCAATCTCTCAAATGGTATGCATAACCTTTTTGTATATTCAAGTTCTACCAAAGAACAACATTCTATCTATGCTTCATGCTATATCATAAAGTTCCATACTTCTTTTTTTAGATGTCAAGCTTTACTAATTGCAAAAGGCATTTCTAGACCAAATATCTAAAAGGCTTCCTTCTGTTATTTCGAGAGCCCCGTCTATTTAGTCATAGTCCACAATTTGTGTACTTAATAAACTTGTTAAGTTTGCATAATATATATATTTTGTTGAAAGTGTACAGGGGTCATATCGGCTAGTCGACTGATTTGACTAAATTTGAGCTTTAGCACATCTTCAATTGTTACATACCTATGTTAATTTGTGGTCCTCTCTTTCAGGTGGCAGACCGCCCAAAAACAAGAACAAGACCTCACTGGCAGCTACGGCCATTAAAATTGAAATCAACGAGCCGTTGCATAGTCAGCACATCATCAGCAGTGCCAGCGGCCTATCCATACAGCAGCAGATCAATCAGCACATGCAGCAGCAGGCGGCGGCGCAGCAGCAGCAACAGCAGCAACAGCAGCAACAGCAACAGCAGCAGCAGCAACATCTGCATTTGCCTATGGGGCAGGCGGTCAAGGCGCGCTTTATACCCACTAAATAGAAGTTAGTTAGTCGCGTGAGCGAAAGAGATAGCAAGCTAGAGCGAGCGAGAGAGCTGGAGCGCGTGAATGAGAGCGAAGTGGCTGCTCAGTAGCGTTTGCGATCGATCTGGCGTGGCGTGTTTAACCCCTCCCCCTTCCACCCACAGTCCATTCAACACTAGCAATAGTTAACAGAAAAAGTTTTGAACAAAATGCATCACATATCCTGCGAGCACATACATAGACATATACGCATACATACACATACATACATACATTCATACAATATGCAAATTACGTTAGCCGATAACCGATAACCGATAACTGATAAACCGATAAACCGATAACCGTTAATTGATTGCACAAGTGATGACAGCCCGCACAGACGCCAACTGGCGGCGGCGGCGCATCGGCTGAGGCTGCTGGTTCGGTTACACGGCTCCTCGCGCATGTCGCGACGGACGCCGCAGCTCTTGCGCCATTCGCGGCTGCCAGCTTGACGCCTGCGCCAGCGCCTGCTCCGTCACTTAAACAAAACCATAGGCAAACCAAAAAAAAAAAAAACGCAGCAACAAACAATATTCAATATATACAGCTTTTAAACAAAACAAACAATTATATATAAAAAAAAAAAAAGCAAAATACACCCAGCAGCAATTACCAGACGACCGAAGACGTAACGCATTGGCACGTCACGTCGCCGCGTCACGTCGCGTCACGTCACGTAACGTAACGTTAAGCAACTACAAACAATTGTAACTTAAATCGAATTAAATTGTAACAATTAAGTGTAAAGTTGTAATAAGCCAGGCAAAATGCATAAAAACAGATTTACAAAAGTAAAACAACAACAAAAAACAAAAAGAAATACTTACAATTACAAGTAATTATATATATATATATATATATATATATAAATATATAAATAAATCCATTTAATTTGATATCTATTTTAAGTAATTAGTTTAAGTGTTTTTAATTTTTTTTTTTTTTTTTAATAAAACCTAAAGCAAGTATGAAAATTCTGCAAGTAATTATTACTAATTTACATATATACACACATACTCGCTAGTGCAAACAATTATTGTAATCAACCCAAGTCCGAGCTGATAATTTCAAATGTGTGATTTTGCGCGGTTTAACTTTAACAGAATCATGTTATGTTAATGTTATGTTATGGCAACTTAACAGTTTATGTTAAAGTAGCATAGGTCTGGAGTGGGCTGCTGTTATTGCTATCAGTCTGCTGCGGCCTGGCGTGGTGAGCAGACCTACTTTTTTTTTGCTCCTGATTTTTTCTTTTAATTTTTTTTTTGGCTGCAGTTTAATGATTTTACGTTTACTTAGCAATAACTATTTTTACAATATATATATATATGTGTATTTTTTTAGTACTTGGTTGCAATATTTCTCGCAAAGTACTCGACGACAATGTGTGAAGACTCGAAAGAGAATTAATATTTTTTTTACACATTTAGTTGGACTCTAAAGCTAATTTAATTTTTTTTTATATTTTTGTTCAATTTTTGATGACAACAATTTGGGGACACGTTTCCCTTCTGGTATTCGACGAGAAGGTGCAATCCCTCAAAGGATTTTCCGTCTCTTTTTTTTTTTTTGTTTTCTCTAAGCTTTTGAATATCATATTTCTCTTAAATAATATTGCTCTATTATCGATTCATTTGGCCACAATAATTTAATGTCATATTTTTCTTTAAAGAGTTAAAAAAAAAATGTTTTTTTTGCTTAAACATTTAGGCTGTCTTATTTGTCTCAAATAATATATTTTTTTACTTGATTCATTTGATCACAATAATTTGGAAAAATATTTAACTCGATGAAATTCCATCCGCAGTTGTGGAAAATTCGTGGAAAACGGCTGCACAAAAGTTTTGGCTTTAAAATCTTTTTCTAAGAAATAAACTTCTTGTAGGATAGCATTTGGAGTTTGTCCAGACATATTAACCAAAACTATGTCGACTATATCTATGGCTATTGGAATTATCGGTCTGATTAAGCTCTCGTATAAAATATCTGAAGAGCCGCAAGGGTATTTAATATTCGGTGCGGTGTATAAGCAAAAGAAATTACATGAATACTTAATTTGATTGTACAAAATGTTTAAATTGCAGGCGGAGAATGTACAAGAATCATACCCTAAGGACATATCCTTCATCGGCATATGCGACTTGAGCAAGCATTTGGTAACACAGAGCGTAAGTCTAAAAGGCAGCATTATTATATATAGTATATATGTTATATGTTTTACAGTTGCTTTCCTCTCTAAAATCTTCAGTCCATTGGGTCAGGAGTGCAGCTGGGCTGAGGCTCCTGGACTAGGTTGCCTGAAAGCTGGCCAAACGCACATCGAACTCGAGCTTGTGCTCGTTCTTCAGATAGCGTCGCATGCCGAGCAGCAGATAACGCAGCTGGGGTGCGCCCAGCACGTCCAGCAGGAGCACCATCAGAGTCTCGAAGCAACCGTCGCCGCCAGTTTTATAGGCCAGCAGCGCCTTGCCAAAGCTGCGAAACTGATCGCAATCGATGACGCTGCGCACCTGAAACGTGCAGGAGTTAAAGGAAGCGAACTACTTGCTGGTGGACCAGATACGAACCTCACGCAGAAAATCTGCACGCGATTCGGGCGCCTCTTTAAGCTGAGATTGTGCGGGAGTTGGACAGAAACTGCTGCTAGTCGTGGCCGGCTCGCTGGGCTCGGTCTTGAGCGGACCGTTGCCGATGAGCTTGTAGCGCTTCTTGGCGATCATCGAAGATTCGCTGGCTGTGGGTGAGCTGCGCTCGCGTTTGTGTATCTTGACCAGATCCTGACCAGCGTCCGCGCTATTAAAGTCGATGCTCTGTCGAAAGTCGAAAGGCAAACCAGTTTGGGACATCAGCTCAGGCAGACAAACTTACCGTCACATTGGCATTGAGTCGACTCATAAAGTCCATGGCATCGGGTGCTCTGCGGCCCAGCGTGCTGCTTCCCGCTGCGTTCGCATAGTCTGCCGGCGTCCACGTCTTGATGGTGTTGGCCATTTCAGCCTGGCTGCAAAGTGTTAACATATTTTAAAATAAGCTAGTCACCATAAGCCGAGGCCATGAATAACTTACGCAGCCAGCTCGCTGGCCAGCTGAAACTTGGTGCCTCCGGTGCCGGGTTCACGTTTGATGGTAATCTGGCTGCTGCTGGCGCACGCCAGCGTGGGCTGCTCCTCCTTGCAAACGGTTTGCAGCAGCGGCTCAACGACGCGCTCCTCGGGCTGTGCCATCTGCGGAATGCGAAAGATTAGTTGGCATAAGAAACGTGACGCGGATTAAATGTGTGCTAACCGTTTGCTCGG
This sequence comes from Drosophila virilis, assembly GCF_030788295.1. Lineage (NCBI taxonomy): Eukaryota > Metazoa > Arthropoda > Insecta > Diptera > Drosophilidae > Drosophila > Drosophila virilis. The sequence continues at coordinate 6,410,397 of NC_091543.1, forward strand.
CATGCTTGAAGAATTGCCGCAGCTCACGCACAATGGGACCAAAGGGCGAGCTTTGTGGCCGTGCGCCCAGATGACCGCGTATCCATTTGGACAGCTGCTGCACCTGCGACATATCCTGGAAGCGTGCATCGCACAGCAAGATGGCGCCATAGTCGTTGCGATGCCGGATGACACGGCCAATCGCCTGATTGACGGCACGTGTCGCATCCAAATTGTACCATTCCTGGCCGCTGAGCAGCTGATTCTCTTTGGTGCGATTCGTTTCGAGGTAGCGACGCTTCAATACCACCTTGGGATCCTTGAGCGGTGGAAAGGGCAGGCCCGTTATGATCACCGCCCGACCGTTGCGATCGGCAAAGTCCAGGCCCTCGGACACCTTGCCGCGACACACGGCCATAAAGCAGGCGCCCTTCGAGTCGCGTATCGCCTGATAGAACTCCTCCATGGTGCTCGTGAACTGATCCTTGCCGCGCGGCTCCAAAAATATTGGCTTGCGGCACGATATATCCGCCCACAGGCCGCTCGCCTGCCAAGCGTCCACGCACTGATTCAGCATCGGATACGACGGAAAGAACACCAACAGTCCGTCCGGCACAATGCGCGACACATTCAAGATCGTTTGGCCCAGCGAGCTGATGTACTTCGGATTGTCCCTGCGTACAGAAGAACAAGAAATATTAATTCAACTTTTACAAGATGATAATGTTACTCAGGAATAACTAATTTGGCCGGTGCTCCGAGCCCGACGAGCTCTCTGTGATCTTTCAAAACAATTATCTGTATTTGTGTTTGTGCCTGTAGATTCTTGCCCATACCGATTCTTGTAGTTGGATATGAGCTGCTCGCGATCCGGGCCGGTGCCAATGATTTTGACATAGACCTGCGAGCGGTCGACTATGTGCGGATTCTCCAGATGCTGAGCCACGGGTATGGCCAGCTCGGCAATGAGCGGCTTGAGGGGCGCCAGCGTGCCGCTGGTAAGGATGACGCTGCGCACGTGTGCATTGAGCAGCTGTTCCATGCCGAAGCCCGGATTGAAGCACCAGAAATTGATGATCTTTGCCGCTTTGGTGACGCTGCTCGCTGCATTGTTGCCCTTGCCCAGCCAGCCGGTTTGCGGCTTGGCACTGTTCGCTGCATTTTTCGACTGTTTGTTGTCCTCAATCTCGACGTGCACCTTGAAGCTGCGATGCACCTTGGACATGACATCCTCCTTGTTGGCAAACACAATGTTCAGCAGATCGGCGAGCACCATAAAGCTGCCGCCCTTGCGCAGCATCGTCGAGTGCTGCGAGGCGACCATGAGATACTGCACCAGCTTGTCCAGCAGGGCGACAATTGTGGCGCAATTGCCATAGGTGAACTGCATCGGTATGGGCACAAGGATTAGCTTTATATAACTTGTTTACGGGCTGAACCAACTTACGTTTGCTTTGCCGAGCAGCTCGTAGATATGCGCAGCTGGATAGGTGGTGCCTTCGGCTTTGTTGTCGACGACAACGCCATCGATGGCCTTCTCCAGCTCGAGGAGCATCTCCTTGAGCAGCGTCAGATCGTCGAGGGTAAAGTCTTTCGGCTCTTCGGGACCGCCCGTGTCCTGTGCATCGCCGCTGGTGAAAATTTTCATAATGTGCGTGATATCCTCAATGGCCATGGCCACATCGGAGGAGCGTATCTGCACCGAGGCGGACTCCTCGCAGATCTTCTCAATGTTGTGCGCCTCGTCCAATATGACAATCGTGTTGCTCAGCTCAATCTTGTTCGCCTTGCGCGCCTTCGGATCCAGCAAATAGTTGTAGGGCATGAATGTGATGTCCGCGCCGTTGACCAGTTCCTTGGAGGCAAAGTAGGGGCACATTTTGAGGCGCTGGCCGACCTTAACCAGATCCTCAATATCCATGATGCTGGGACCCCGAAAATCGGGATGATCCTTTTTGGACTCGACGCGCAACTGGAACGAACACGTCTTCGCGTGCACCTTCAGCTTGCACATGTTCACCTTGTTCGAGTTACCCTGCTCCCGCATCACGTCCGGATGTATGCAAAGCTGATCCCGCGAGCCGAGCACCACAGATTTCATGTTGGCATAGGCGGTTCGTTTCAGCTCACGCATCGCCTGACTCAGCTGGGAGTGGGTGCGCGAGGCGTATATCACCTTGGGCACACCCCAATTGTTGGCTTTACCCATGACGGCGTTTAAGTCAGCAACGCCGGCGCCAGCTCCACCTGTTGCTTGTTTCTGTTGGTCCAGTTGCAGCTTCTGCATGTACTGCTGCTGCTCCGATTGACGTGTCCGTATCCAGGCAAGCGAGGCGCACAACAGACTCAGAGTTTTGCCCGTGCCGGTGGGTGATTCGAGTACGCCGTTGGTGCCATCGCGCAGGCACATAATCACCTTCTCCATGTAGGCGCGCTGCACCTCGTATGGCTCAAAGGGAAAATGCACCGGAATGCCGGCGATAATATTCTCCGGCATTGCACTCGAGTGGCACCTCTTATGTTCAGCACTTGCAAGCAGACACGCACACACACACACGTAGATACGCCTATGCACACCCTTATCCTATTATCGATCCGGGAAATGCTGTTTGTTGTCGTTCCTGTTATCCGTTGTCTGTCGAGTTCGCGCGCCAAAACAATATTAACATGTGTTCTATGGACAAAACGACCCTGTTTTAGAACCGATTAGAACAGGCTAGTCGCCTGTGTTGTGTGCGGCAAAACAAATAGATACATTATTGATGCCACATTTTGCTAAAGTATTAGGGAATCAGATTTATTATTTATATTATTGCCAATTGTGTTCGACTGTTTAATTGTGCTCGATTGTGAAATTAATTAAAATAAACAAATAAGTAACCAAACCAACTCTGTGCCAGCTTGATGGCTAACAGCCCTGTGCATTTATCGATTTATCGATATACACCAAAAATAACAACAATCGCAGCGGCTCAGTTAGTTTTTTACTTTTGAACAGAGAGGTTGGTTGGCCAGCGGCGCCAAAGTAGATGAAACAGATGCAATAGCAATAGAAAAGGCAGAGGCGACAACTCGGGACGGCCTCAGTGTGTGTGTGAAACAAACTTACCCGCCTGCTGAGATACTACAAGTAAACATACAAATTGCTATATACATACATACATGCCACCACTGGTCGTGTCGTGGTCGTGTCGCTTCGGCGGTTCGGCTGTCGGTCGGTCGTTTGCGCCATCGCCATCGCCATCGCCGTCGTTGCCGTTGCCGTTGTCGTCGTCGCCGCCGTCGTCGTCGTCGTCATCGTCATCGCAGTCGACAGTCAGTCAGTCAGTCAGTCAGTTGGCGAGTGGATTGGTTGGTTGGATGTTGGGTTCGGTTGCGCGGTCGGGTAGCGGGGGCGGCTGCTTGGATGAGCGAGCGCCAAAAGAGAGGAGCAGTGAGCGTGAGAGCGTGCGTATAAAAGTTGTTGTTTGTGTGCTATGGGCTATGCACCTTAATACAGCCGCACACATACACACCATACGCGCGCGTGTGTGTGTGTATGTGTATGTGCCTTATTTAACTGTGTGTGAGTGCGTGGCTATGGTCGTTGGTTTGAGCGCGCGCGGCGGAGGTGGTGATAAATTTTTGTTGGCACAAAGTAAAATATAACAGAATAAAAAATTGCTCAAAACAACACTGCGCGCTACCTACCCCACCCCTCCACTACACTCCACTCCACTGCTCAATCAGTCAGATTCACACAGTTCGTCGTCTTAACGCAGATACAACAACTGTAACTGAATATTCCCGATTAATAACAATAATATGAATATTTGTTTAGCTAATTGCCAACAACATATTAAACGGCTAACGCTGCGCCCCGCTCTTTTTGGCTGCAGGCGCCGTGTAGAGTTGGCCCGTCCAGTCCGAGCAGTAGTAAATAGTTTAGCTAATGTTTAGTGCTTCTTTCTATTTTTTTTTTTTTTTTTTTTTTTTTTACCACTCGACTCTCACTGAAGATGATGAAGATGCTGTGCGTGTGTTTGTGAAAGAGATAGTGTGTGTGTGTGTGTGTGTGAATGTTTGTAACGTTGCAAACGCAGTTGTAATAATGATTATTTTAGTGTTATTAATGCCGCAACAATTATTGCACTCACAATCAGCTGCAAATAATAGACACGATAACATTTGAAATCTTGGCGGGTTCTAGACAATCGGTTGCAGTGTTGCATTGCGTGTATCGTCGATCGATAGACGATAAACGCATTAGCCAGCCCCACTGCCACATGCAAATAAGTTCTTGTTCGTGTCCATGTCGCATTTAATATTAAGGTCACTCTAATCATGCTGTTTGTCAAATAATGTGCGACTCTATAACCATCTACCCCTCTCCCAGCTCTCACTCACACCACAGCCAAACAGCAAAAACAATTGCCGATCCTGTGCGGCAAGGTTGATTCTCAAATCAAGGTGCTGTTGTTTCTGTGTTGCTTTTACAAGCTCTTAGCAGTAAATTTGAAAGCCGTAGCGTGTTCAGTTGCGGCTACAAAAAGAACAAAAAAAAAAAATATGCAGGAGTATATTCAACCCCCTCCCTACCCGCATTGTTGTGTTACCTTGCTGTTGTGGCAGCGTTGCCACCAGCGGCAAATACTAATGTTATTGTGTGCTAAACAATTCTGTTTGAGTTTGTGTTTCTGATTAATAATGTATTAAATAATTTGACGTGACCGTTTGATAATAATATCCACGTGCTTGTTATTGGTTACCTGCAAGCATCTGCTTACCTAGTCTATTGTGCATTCTGTTAGATGTCTGGCAACACTGTGCTGCGTCGTTGAGCGTGAATGTAGTACACGCATGTAATACGCTTGCATGTGTGTGCGCGCGCGTGTGTGTGTGAATGAGTGCTCCTATTCAAATAGAAATTGAGTGCTTTGTACTCGAAACTCAGTCAATTAGTCGCCAGAAGGCGGCGGCACCGATGACAACGACAAATGCAGGCGCGTCGATAAGAATTTTTCAGTTTTTTTTTTTTTATTGTTTGCCGCGCGTCATTTTACATTCCTTCGAAATACATTGTATGTACGTTGACTTGAACTTAAATCGTGTCCGTGGCAAGGGGAGGGATTTTTTTTTTTCCTAATTTGTTTTTGCCAGCAAGTGCGGAAATTTTAGATAATATCCGAATATTTTTCATCTTTGCCTTTGGCCAGTTGTTGCTGCCAATTAGAGATGCGTGCGTGAGAGTGACGTGAGCCGATCGTTAGAGATGATAGTGAAAGAAAAACTGCACACGTGCATCTCAACTAATATGCACGGTCGTGTGTATGACTGCGACTCTATATATTAATGCCTGTGCACATATATATATGTGTGTATGCGAATTCATTGTGTTTCGAAAAGAAGGCCTTGATAATACATTCCGATATGGGTGTAAATTGTGAAAGCAACAGAAATATGAGCATTCATAGGTAGAGGCATACAAAAATATATATATATATATATTTGCATAATTATATGTATATATATACACACACGCACACACACACACACACACACTTATCAGCATGATCGTGCATGTGGATCTCGTGAATTGATCAATGTGCTCACGCTCACGTTCACGCTCATCTCTAATGCCAACAGAGCGATCGCAAACCCAATCGCAATCGCATACTAGCCAAGTGTAGAGTAAATGAATGACTTTTGTAGAGCAGCCGAAATAACTAACTGGCTGTGGCAGAGGGCGTCTCCGAGTCGATTGTCTGCTGTTTGGCCTGAATTTGTGTCAAACCTTTTTTTTTTGTTTTATTTTGTTTTTTTTTTGTGTTTTTGTTTTTGTTTCCAGAATCCAGAGCGCTGGGGATGCGCATATAAGACGACAACTTGAGAGAGGGAGAGAGAAGAAAAATGAAAAAAAAAGAGAGAGAGCGAGAGCGAGCGATCAAGCTTTAAAGTCGCAGTCAGAAGCTCTTCGGGCAAAATTAGCACATTTATTGTCCAAATTGTGCGTGTTCTTGTTAGTGTGTGCCTGTATGTGTATGTGTTTGAGTATCGTTTGCTTGAGCGCATTATCAGTGATTGCGAAGGTGATAGATGTATACATGCATATGCACATATTCGTGTATGCGTATCTATCTGTCGTGCGTTCGTCTGTGTATGTGTGTGTGTGTGTGTGTGTGTGCGTGCGTGCGAGTGTATTACAAAACTTAGATAAATCGACTTCGTTTGTGTTTGCTTAATTTCACTGTCGCACCACAGTGCGTATGCGCAACATACGAATTGTAATTGACTGAAATATTTTTCCTTTCTCTTTCCATAACATTTTTTTTTTTGTTCTTTATTTGTTTTTTTTTTTTTTCTTGTCTCCCGTTTCATTGCAGAGCTTGTTGGTACTTTTCAAATCCAAATGTCAGCTGTTTCACGCAACATGTACTATAAAAGCGGCACAGTGAAACGAAGAAAAAGAGCAAATCGCTTAAGTCCAGGACATCAGGAGAAAGAAGCACGCTGCTAGCAATCACTGAGAAAGAGCAGCAGCAACAGCAACAAAGTCAAGAGAGCTGTAAAATACAAACAAACAACAACAACAACACACACACACAAAAACACACCAAAAAGAAGAAGAAGAAGAAGCTGCAACAGGGACGACAACAACAACAACAACAACAAGTAACGGATAAGTGTTGGAGAAGAGCTATATGCAACAGTCAGTAGTTACAAGAGAAGAAGCAGAAGAAGACGAAGAAGAAGAAGAAGAGGAAGACGACAACGACTCTGCACAACACACCCACAACTCTCAATTACACAGAAAATACCTACCTACGCTCTCCTCTCGCACGCTTGCTAGCTCGCTCACTCTTTCACTCACAAACTGCGGCTGCATTGCGCTCACATTGACTCTCTGACAGCGCAAGAAACGGTAAATTAAGTTTGCATTTAATGCGCTCACTAATCACAGCGTATGCGTGTCTGCGTGTGTGTGTGTGTGCGTGTGTGCATCAAATGATTTGTTTTTAACTCATGCGGTTTTTTTTTTTTTTTTTATTTTGCTTATGCATTTTTTTTTTTTTTATTTAACAAAAAAAAATGTATATTGTTTTTTTTTGTAGGTAGACCAAAGAGTGTTGAGAGCGCGAGTGTAGTGGGAGTCGGGCATTGGCAGCCATGACAATCATACTCTTCCTGGTGGACACCTCGTCGTCCATGTGCCAGAAGGCGTATGTGAATGGTGTGCAAAAAACGTATCTGGACATAGCCAAAGGTGCCGTCGAGACGTTTCTTAAATATCGTCAACGTACCCAGGATTGTCTCGGTGATCGTTATATGCTGCTCACGTTTGAGGAGCCGCCGGCGAACGTGAAGGCCGGCTGGAAGGAGAATCATGCCACATTTATGAATGAATTGAAAAATCTGCAAAGTCACGGTCTCACCTCAATGGGCGAATCGCTGCGCAACGCCTTCGATCTGCTCAACCTGAATCGGATGCAGTCGGGCATCGATACATACGGCCAGGGACGATGCCCGTTCTATCTGGAGCCCTCGGTCATTATTGTGATCACAGATGGCGGTCGCTATTCGTATCGCAACGGTGTCCATCAGGAGATCATATTGCCGCTAAGCAATCAAATACCGGGCACCAAATTCACCAAAGAGCCCTTCCGCTGGGATCAGCGCCTCTTCTCGCTCGTCTTGCGCATGCCGGGCAACAAGATCGATGAACGTGTCGACGGCAAGGTGCCACACGATGATTCGCCCATTGAGCGCATGTGCGAGGTAACCGGCGGCCGATCCTATCGCGTCCGCAGCCACTATGTGCTCAATCAGTGCATCGAGAGTCTGGTGCAGAAGGTTCAGCCCGGTGTTGTGCTGCAATTCGAGCCCATGCTGCCAAAGGAGTCGAGCGGTGGCAATGCCAGCAACAACAGCAGCAACAGCAGCAGCAGCAACAGCAACAACAACAGCAGCAACAACAGCAGCAGCAACAACAACAACAACAACAACAGCAACAACAACAACAACAGCAACAACAACAATAATAATAATAATAGTAATAGTAATAGTAATAATAATAATGGCGGCGCCAGCAGCTCGACAGCTGGCACATCCACGTCGTCGAATGAGCCGGCGCCGGACATTGTCTTCCAGCCGATCAAGAAGATGATCTATGTGCAAAAGCATATCACACAAAAGACTTTTCCCATCGGCTATTGGCCGCTGCCGGAGCCCTATTGGCCGGACTCGAAGGCGATCACATTGCCGCCACGTGATGCCCATCCAAAGCTAAAGATATTGACGCCCGCCGTCGATGAGCCGCAGCTGGTGCGCAGCTTTCCCGTGGACAAATACGAGATCGAGGGCTGCCCGCTGACGCTGCAGATACTCAATAAGCGGGAGATGAACAAATGCTGGCAGGTGATCGTCACGAATGGCATGCACGGATTCGAGCTGCCCTTTGGCTATCTGAAGGCATCGCCGAACTTTACGCAGGTGCATCTGTACGTGCTGGCCTACAACTATCCGGCGCTGTTGCCGCTGCTGCACGACCTCATCCACAAGTACAACATGAGTCCGCCCAACGATCTCATGTACAAGTTCAATGCCTATGTGCGCTCCATACCGCCGTATTATTGTCCGTTTTTGCGCAAGGCTTTGGTCAACATCAATGTGCCGTACCAGCTGTTGCAGTTCCTGCTGCCGGAGAATGTGGACAACTATTTGTCGCCGACAATAGCCAATCAGCTGAAGCACATCAAGAACACGGCCAAACAGGATCAGGAGAATCTCTGCCTGAAGGTCTACAAGCAGCTGAAACAGCCAAAGCCGCCCTATCGCCAGGTCGAGACGGCCAAACTGTGCACGGGCGCTGCACTGCGTCGTGATCTGGTGCGGCATCCGTTGCTGCGCGACACGTTCGCCAAGCTGCATGCCGAAATTGAGCCCGTGGAGAACTATACGATCGTTGTGCCCCAACTGACGCATCAGTCGTCGGCGAAAACGTATCGCAATCCGTTCGATATACCGCGACGGGATCTGGTCGATGAGATTGCTCGCATGCGTGAGACATTTCTGCGACCCGCCAGCCTGGTGGCCAAGGATTCTGGACATTGTTTGCCCATTGCCGAGATGGGCAACTATCAGGAGTATCTGAAGAACAAGGACAATCCGTTGCGCGAAATTGAGCCAACAAATGTACGCCAGCACATGTTCGGCAATCCGTACAAGAAGGACAAGCACATGGTCATGGTCGACGAGGCCGATCTTAGCGATGTGGCGCCCATGAAGCAGACCAGCTCCAATGGCGGCAACAACGGCAACTCGCCCACGTCCAGCGGCGGTGGCGGCGGCGGCAGTGGCGGCTCCGGCAACTCTGGCGTCGGAGGCATGGGTCCAGGTGGCGGCATATCCGGCCTAATGCTGGGCGGCGGCAACGGCAACAACGTCGGCGGCGGCGGCGGCGGCAGCAGCAGCAGCAATAGCATTGGCCTGGGCGGGCCCATGGGCGGCTTCGGCTCCAAGAAACTGGAGAGCACAACGCGCGGCCGCAAACGGAAGGCGGGTCCTTTGCCGCGCGCCTTCGAATTCCGGCGCATGTCCATGGACTCGTTGCGCAGCGGCAGCGCCAGCCCTAGCTCGACGGGCAGCGGCAGCGGCAGCAGCGTCTCCGAGCTGTTGCTCGACGAGGACAGCAACAGCAGCTATGCCTCCGAGGCGTCCATCAGCAGCAGCAACAGCAACAGCAGCATCAGCAGCAATGACGTGAGCAACATTGATGCCGGCAACATTGAGGCCGGCAACAATGACTCCGGCTTATCGCTGGGTCCGCATACGCCGGAGCGCATGAGCTTCGATTTCAGCGAGGAGGAGACCGGCGAGCAGGAGATGCCGCTCAACGGTTATGTGCACAACTTCATCAACGGCATAAGCGACGAGGAGCGCGCCAACGAAGCGGACAACAGCAGCAGCAGCAGCAGCAGCAATCTTAACAGTAACAGCAGCAGCAGCAACAGCAATGTTAACAGTAACAGCAGCAGCAACAACAGCAGCAATGTTATCAGCAGCAGTGGCAGCAACAGCATCAACAGCATCGCAGCAGCAACTGCCGCGACGGATGCGCTGGCAGCAGCAACAGCCAGCAGCAGCAGCCTGACTGCAATAGCTGCCGTCAGCAATGGCGCGCCTGAGCCGAGCAGCAGCAGCAGCAGCAGCAGCATCATAAGCTATGCCAGCAATCACAGCAGCAGCAACAGCGCCTGCAACAGCAGCAGCGGCGTATTTTATGTGCCGCTGAACGGGCTAACTATGCAGCATCATCCGGCGTACAGCAGCAATGTGGGCGCCACGCATGTGCCCCTCGACAATGCGCTGAACATGCTGGAGGCGACAACAGCAATGCATAAGGTTGGTGCCGGCGCAACAGCAATGCCGCCGCTGTTGCTGGTGGCCAATGGATATACGAGTCAGCATGCGGCGATGCTGTCGCCGCCGGCCGTAACCGCAGCAGCTGCGGCGACAGCGCCGGCAACAACAACAACAACAACAACAGCAGCAGCAGCAGCAGCAACGAGCAACAGCAGCAGTAGCAGCAGCTCAACAGCAGCAACACCTACCTATTATAGTCATAATGATATCAATGATGCCTCCGAGATCTCGCGCATATTGCAAACTTGCCACAACGGCAACAGCAGCAGCAACCACAGCAGCAGCAGCAGCAGCAGCAGCGGAGGCAGCAGTAACAGCAGCAACAATAACAGCGGCAGCGGCAGCAACACTTTAAATGGCAATGCCAGCGAGGGCAATGGCCATGATCCCGACATGGACAATCTGGCTGTGAATTGTTTTGATGCACTGAAGCGCACAGCTGGCGGCAGCAGCGCAACAACCGCCAGCAATCCGCATTTCTACTGGGGCAGCGGTCTCAGCCACTACAACAGCAACATCAACAGCAGCAGCACCGGCAGCAGCAACAACAGCTTTCACAATAGAAGCTACGGCAACAGCAGCCCCAAGCTGGAGCCAAAAGCATCGCCGACGCACGTCAGCAGCAGCAGCAGCAACAGCAACAGCAACATTAACAGCAGCAGCAGCAGCAACATTAACAGCAACAATAACAGCAACAGCAACAACAACAACAGCAGCAGCAGCAATAGCGGCAACAGCAGCAACAACAATAGCAATAACAACAACACCAACAGCAACAGCAACAGCAACAATAATAATAATAGCAATAACAACAACACCAATAACAATAATAATAATAATAGCAATAACAACAACAACAACAACAACAACAACAGCAACAACAACAACAACGATAACGATAACGATAATGTTATCGATAACGGTGAGATCGCGAGCTCGCCGGAACGCATCCTGCTCAGCGAGGATCAGCGGGAAGCGGCGCGCAAACATAATGTAGATTTGCGTTTGCAAATCTTTCGTGATATACGACGACCAGGTCGCGATTACAGCCAACTGTTGGAGCATTTGAATTTGATGAAGGGCGACCAGGAGATGAAGTCCGATTTCATAGACATGTGCATCAGCGAATCGATGCGCTTCCGGCGACACCAAATGGTCAACAGCATACAGGAATGGTGGGAGCGGAATCAGCAGCAGCTCGAGATAACAAAGAGTTAACGTTGGCTGCTATGGAACTGAGCGTGCAACAAGTAGCAGCAACACCAGCAGCAACAACAACAACAACAACATGCAACATGTCTGTGATGTCAACAACAACAACCAACAACAGCAGCCGTTAACTGAACCGCAGTGTTAGGTCTAGCCACATATATATATATATATATATATATATCAATCTATAGATATCTATCCAATTTATATATATATATATATATATATGTGTGTGTGTGTGCGTGACCTATGTAAAGTCTATTAGGAAAGCTTAAGATAAAGCACGAAACAGCGCGCCTGGCCCAATTAGAAATTATCTAATATATATATATATGCATATATATATTTAGTGTGTCAATTTCCAAATTCGAGTGCAAACAGCAAAATACACACACACACACACACACACACACAACACAACACACACATTTGTATATAGTGAAATTGTCGTGAGCAAATTAACTGTGTCGTGGGGTTTACGATTATTACCGATTTCTACATATACATATATATATATTATATTTTTTTTTCTTAGGGTTTGTATAGGGGCTGTATTTATGTAGTTGTTAAGCTTAAAAACAAAAACAAACAACAACAACAACAAAAAAACAACAACAACAACTTAATTGTAAGCAAAAGAAAATAACTAATTTTAAGTCAACGCAAAAAAAAAAGAAAAGAAAAGAAAAGAAAGAAAAAAAAAATTAATATTAAATTAAACGAAAAATTAGTTACATTACGTGTAAAGTTAAAGCAAATGTATGCAAGAATTAAAAACAATTTGTAGCGCATTAGATTATGTAATTAGTTGTTAGTCGATTTAGTCTATAGCCTAATAACTGTATTAGCCAAGTAAGCATAAAAACCAATTCAGTTCGTAAAAGCCTGCTAACAACAACAACAACAACAACAACAACAAAAAAACCACAAAAACAACAAAAAAACAAAACAAATCATATATCTTATATATTATTATAAAGGCTTTAGGCTTAAGCGAAAAACAAACAGCAACAACAACAACAAAAAGAAAAAAAGAATATCACATTTAATGTTTATTTTAATTAAAAACACACACACACACACACACTTTTTCTATTCTAATAACGCGTTCGACTTTTAAACGTTTGAGCTGTACAATATAATTCATAAATCATGTGTTTTTTTTTTTGTTTTTCGGGTTATTTTTTTTTTTTTTTTTTTGTTTAACTATCAGCTCGATTATTCGTCAGGTTTTTAAATTATGCAAATTATTATAAACTTTTCATTTATTTTTAAATAATCTTTGTTGTTTTTAGCAAAAGTTGACTTAATTATTGATCTATATATATATATATATATATATTTATACATAAATCTGTTCTAGGCGAAAAGTTTTTTTTTGTTCATAGCGTTTTTTTTTTTAACACTAAGTTTTATTTTAGTTTTTAGTTTTTATGCAGCAATTTCAACGTACATGTGTACATACATTCAAACACACACACACACACACATACACACACTTATACTTTTAACAAATTGCAATGCAGTTACATACAAACATACATTACATATTGCATACATACACACACACATATATATATATATATATAAAAACAAAATGAGAAAACGAAAAAGAAAATCTGTTTTTTAAACGCAAACATTTGTTATCGATAGATTTGTTTATTTCAATTTGCGCGCTTTTGCACACTGTTCATAGGCGTGAGACGAGAGGCGCGAGTTACCGTTAGAAAGGCGAGTGTGACTGTGTGCGTGCGTGTGACTGTGTGCGTGTGATTGTGCGTGTGCCTGTTTTATGTTACGTTCGAGCACATGAATTATTTTTAATAAAATAGCATATTTAACAAATTTCATAGGCAACAACAACAACAACAACAGCAACAACAACAACAACAAACAGCAGCTCGACATTTGGCTGCTAATTAAATAAAAAGTATTGCTTACAATTTATTTTTTGTGTGCCATTTGGCGTTTTCTTCTAATCAAATTTGTCGAACTATTTATTGTTTATTTTCTGCCCTCTGTCCCCGACATACCGCCCCTGCCATGACCCCCACTTGGTGGGCTGCGCCGCGGCAGTGAAGCCCATGTATGATATGAATGCGCCCCTGTGTAAACACAGTCCCCACTCGCCCTCCACCCACCCCCCCCCACCCACCACTACACATTTGACTAACATAACCTAATTTTATGGACGATAAACTTGGTTTAGCATTTAAATAACTGTATTATTTATTGAGTAGCACAGCAGAAGGCATATGTTAGATCATAAACTCAAGGCGAAATATCAAAATTTTTGTCGACTAACATTAACATATATATATATATATATATAAAATTTAACAATCTATAAAATCAATATGATCATGCAAATCTTGTACAATTTTTCTTTGATCAGCATTTTTGGAAATAATTCCCTAATGCCACACGTATTGCTATTTGTTATATTATAAGACACACAAAACAGTTTTATCTGAATTGCAGCTTTCAGGTCTTAAGAATCTGAAATTTTTTAGGTTATATTCGCAACATGTTCAAAAATCTCAGGCATATGTTATCGATTAATTGGCGCGCGTTTTGTATTTTAATAAAACTTGCTGCATTATTTTATATGCAGCTGTAAGGTGTGATATAGAATTTCAAAAATCAAAATGCAACAATGCAACAATACAGCTGATTGCAATCGATAACTGGTTCATCGGATCAATAATTGTCAGCCAAACTATCGAGTTGGTATTTGATATGTAATGGAAATAAGCAATATTATGATTAAGACAATAAATTAAAAAAAAAAAAAAAAATTATAAAATAATTCTAGCGAAATTCAATGAATTGTACAATTTTTGATGTCAACTTTGCGTCCTTCGCAACGTCACATAGCGTTGCCATTCTGTCGTATTAAACACTGACTCGCAGTTCACGCCAGAAATGAACCGGCCAAAAGTGAGGCAGTTCATTTGCACAGATTAGTTCATCAAACAGTCACCTAATGGACAAACCCAACACTAGCGGCTGACAGTTGTTGGGCGAGTGGCAAAGGCAAAGGCAAAGGCAAAGGCAAAAGCAAAAGTGAATTAAGGAAAGCAGAAGCAATATGCAAAATTAATGTGCACTACGCACGTTGTTTGCTGTTAACATTAAACGCAATGCAAATCATATTCAATTGCAGTCGCTAGCCCCATAACGCACACACACACACACACACACGCACACTCGCACATAAATTCACTCATCAAACGGCGTGTGATACAAATTTCAGTTGCAGTTGCGAGTTGCTGCGTTTTGCGAGTTTCCGTGTTATTTACTATTATTATTATTTTTTTGTTTTTTTTTTTTTGTTGTTTTTTTGTATGGTTTGCGGAAAGTAAAAGTGGCTGCCGTCGCCGCCTGCCTTTGCCTGTATGTGTATTTGTATATGTGTTTTTGTATTTATATTCATGCACGTTCGGTTACGTTGAGTGTGTGTGCGCGCGCGAATGTTTGTGTGTAAAAAGAAGTTGCAAAAATACAAAAGTTACGCAAAAACATAGCAAAATTGTGTAAAATAACAACATCAGCAGCAGCAGCAGCAGCAGCAGCGGCAGCAACAACAGCAGCAGCGGCAGTCTCGTGCCACTGTGTGTGTGTGTGCTGTGTGAGTGAGCGTGCGTGCGTGCGTGTGTGTTGTTGTTTGTGCTCTTCTTGGAGCGTACCGGCGGCACAGCAATGAGCGAAAACAACGGCAGCAGCAGCACGACCATCACAGCCGCGAATGGACCGCGCGTCGTTACCATCTACAAGACGGAAACTGGCTTCGGTTTCAATGTGCGCGGACAGGTGTCCGAGGGCGGACAATTGCGTTCTATTAACGGTGAACTGTACGCTCCGCTGCAGCATGTTAGCGCTGTGCTGGAGAACGGCGCCGCCGAGAAGGCTGGCATCAAGAAAGGCGATCGCATACTCGAGGTGTAAGTAGTCTAGTGTTAGTGCGTAAAAACAAAAAGAATAATGAAAAAAAAAAAAATAGATATATGAAGAAACTTCCTTCATGTTTGACCTGTTTGCCGTGCCCCGCCCTGCCCCGCAACGTCAGCGAAACACACGAGAGCGAGCGAGAGCGTGCGAGTTGTCTAGCCCACCCACAAAACGGCTCCACTCGAAATGGAAAAGAAACTTAAAACTGCGGCTTGGGAGTCCTGCAATCAATAAACGTTGTGTGTGTGCATATGTGTGCGTGTGCGTGTGTGTGTGTGTGAGAGAGAGGGTTGTTACTGAACTTTGTCGGCGTCATATCTGGCAACGGTGTGCTTCTTCTACTATGTGCTGTTGTTGTTGTTGTTGTAGTTGTAATGGCGTAATATTTATGCCATTGTTTGGCCACACTTACATGCACACACACACACACACACACACAAACACACACACACGCACGCCCACAGAGCAAGCTAATTAAAATGTCGCGCTCGCTCCGTCTTTCGCTCTATGTCACTCCACTCTCGCTCTCTCTCTCTCTTTGGCAAAACTTGCTCCTGCTCAACGCTAAGCTTTTGTTTTGCATCTTTGACAATTTGTGTTATCGGCGCACAGCCAAATGCTGCACCCGCCCCTCGCCGCTTATGCTATCAATCAAAACACATTGCATATAATTGAGTTTTGTGGACGCCCGTGCTTTGATAACCTTTCCGACCGACCGCCAGCCCGCCCGCTCTAGCTCCCTCCCCCTCTCTCTCTCTCTCTCTCTCTCTCTCTCTCTCTCTCTCTCTCTCTCTGTCCGTCTGTCTCTATATCTGGCTCGCTCTGTGGCAACTGGGAAAACCTGCGAAAACCTGCGCACAAATTCAATTAATAAATTTAGCAGCAGTTTCGTTGCGCGGCGGATAACAACTTAATTATCGTTGGCAGCGTTCAGTTAACCCGCACACAACCCCTCGCCCCCCCGCCAACCCACACTGCAGCACAACATGGCGCAGCAGCGTAAACCGCGCAGACACACGCCGCAAATTGGCAAATGTTTATTTTGCATGCATATATAGTATATATATATTTTACTTATATTTTTTGGCACTTCCCTCTGGGACGCAGCTGGCTGTTTGCGGTTGTTGTTGTTGTAGCGCCCATCATTTGATTATCCGCTCGTAACGGTAGAACAATCATAACAGTTATGTTTTGGGTGCACGTGTGCAGCAAAGCAACGGTAATAAAAGCTTCACGTTCAAGTTGTCGCTTCAAATGCGTGCATAATAATATTTGTCGCATTTGAACCGGTTCAAATCGGTTGTATTCGTTAATTGAATAAATGCAAAATCGAACCGGTTAATCAAAAAGACGATATGCACTTCAATTGCGGTAATTGTTTGTTCGCAAGCAAAACTTTTGCTCGCAGAAACCGTATTAGTAAACGATTTTTGATTTTTTTTTTGTAACGTTCTGTGCGCTTATCTTCGAATAAAAAGGAAAATAGCAAATCTGTTGGTTCATATAAAGTGGATGGTTTTCTGATTGGAGTATGCTCAACTTGAATATACCCTGGAACACGTCGCTCGAGGCAGAGCAGGGGAAATTTATTCTCGAATTGCATCGATGCTTACATTCCGAGTTTGTTTGTTTTGTTTTTTGGAATTTCTAAGGAAATTGCAAGTCATTTAAAAATTGAAATTGATTTCTGCAAATGTAGTTCTCAGAATATTTGCATTATGCTCACGAAAACAAGTTTCAAAAGGGTTGGAGTAAATTATTGAATAAAATAATAAACTTGTTTTGTGTACGGCATATGAGAGAATATAATAGATTTAAGATTTCAAGACTCCCGTGATCGAGACGTTCTCGCAGACAAGCAGGGCTGCAGCTGATCAAGAATATATCAACTTTATAAAGTTTTTAACCATTCGCATAAATGAAGCAAAGTCTTCTGAAAGTACCATACCATACAAATAGTTATAGCTACTTAGTTATAGACCATAGATTATGTATTTAGGCTAGAATATTTCCATATACAAACTTCCTGATCAGGATTATATAGTTTTTGAAATGGGAAATTCTATGAAATTAATTTATAGCATTGTCTACACATACCGAACTTTGCATATATAAGTACATAGAGATATGTGCTCTATGTTTGTTTACAAATCGTGAACCGTGAATAGTTCGCTTCGATATGTGAATGTTGTATACATTGTGTATTCCGTGTTACTATCAAATAACTCAACTTTTAAGCTGCACCTTGATAAAGCAAAGTCTGCTTATCTCTCAACAGTTTTGTATGCGTATTTATAAATATATAAATATATTTATTTATAAATAACAGTTGCGTCCAGTACAATTGGGAACGAAATTGAGAATTTCTTGTCACCATTTGCATTTATTTTTGTTTATTTTTTATTATTATTTTGTTTATTTTTTCAACTGTAATTTGAGTCTCTTTCGTTCGCATAGATTCAGTCAAATGTGCCAAACAGAATTAATACGGTTCATTTGTGTTTTTCGTTCACTTTTTGTTGTTGATTTTTTATTTTTTGTTTCGGTATTTAAAGTATTTAATGTCGCAAATTACCAGGAAACTCGTAATAAATGTGCGTGGAATGTTTGTTTCTGTGGAATTTGTCATCCATATAATCACAATTATAATTTATTTTTTATTTTACGCTGGTCAATTGCATTTAGATCAGAAAGCCCTATTGAACTAGTTCAATCGCACGGCTAGTTCGTGAATATATATGCAGCCAGTGTTGCCAACTGCCGATTTCAAAGAATTTAAATGAATGCAACATTTTAAAAATGCCTTGCAATTCAAGAAAAATAGCTAAGTTTGTTTACAAATCTCTCATATGTTATAGACTTATTCAATTGGGAACCACGCTTGAACTGGTTCACAAATGCTACTATGGGGTTTGAGGGGCGTCGAGTTCGTTCAAATGAACCAGTTCACTTAATACATATATTAATAAGTATGTTATTCATGATTAATAACTAAATTATTTATATATTCTTATTATTCAAATTATTTTCCATGAATAATATCCAAATTGTTCAATTATTTGAATCGATATATTTCTTGAGGCCTTAGTCAATTTATAGATATTATGAAATACTTAAACATAGTTTCATAGATCAAGATTTATTTAAAATGCTGTTTTTGACGAACTTTCCATTATTTGAATTTCGAGCTAAATGGCATCGAAGCGTGCACATACATATATTTAAATTGTAAATAATACTCTTATTTAATTGAACTCAGCTTTCAATTGATATCTGCTTGTCCAGCCCTGTTTTGTCCAGCCCTGTTGCTATTGCGTGCCTCTCTCCACCCACTCTCTTGTTCTCTTGCAGCGACCGCTCCCTCTCTCTCTCTCTCTCTCTCTCTCTTTGTCTCTCCTTCGCTTCCGAGGGGCGTTTTTTGTGCCGGTTGCCAACCGCCAACGCCGCCTCCTCTCATCCTCCGCATCCGTTCGACCGCATCGGGCTTATCAACATTTCTGCTTTATTTGGCTGCTCAGTGGAGTGGGTGGTGGCTGCAGCTGTTAGGGTGGGAGGGGGGTGGCGTGCTACTTAGTTGTGTTTAAATATTTGTCGCTCATTGTTTATTCATCTAAATGCTTTCAAATAATTGCTTTGTTGCGGCTAATTACTCATAGATTCTGCCACAGCTGCTCGAGCACGCCCCTTGCTGAATCCATGGCCGCCCCCTTCCCTAACCCTGTCAGCTGCAGCTGTTGGGCCGCGGCCCACTTGGTGGGCGCATTGTTGCACAGACTGCCATTGCAGCGCACACAGTAGGGATCATTGGCGCTGCATTCGGGCACCTCGTCCGCACAGCCCCGCACCGTGTAGACCAACTGCAGCCGGTTGATTATCGTGCTGACGCACAGCTCGGTCGGCCTGCTGCAGTTGCTCAATGTCATCGCGTTGGGCTGCTCCATGGCGGCGCAGTCGTCGCCCTGCTCCTGCGAATTGCAGCGATAGCAACTGCGCACGGACCAACGATTGCAACCGTCGCCGCTGCGGCACAGCTGGCATGCCTCACCTGTCCCGGCCACGAAATTCGCATCGGCGCAGCCGCGACGCAGCAGCGTATCTGCGGAAGTAAAAAAAAATATAATCAAATTGTTTACAAAGTTTGTGCAACAATTGGGTTAAGCAGCTCACATTCAAGTGTGCTAAGAAAATGACGATCTGGCAGCACCGCAAGCTGATGTGTGTGTTAAGTTGGCTGCAGCTGGTTTATTTTGTGAAATAAAACTGAGTTGAGAGCTCATTAAGCATTGAATATAGTGTATTGGTTAAGCTGAAAAGCTTAAACAAACGAAAGACATAAACTATTTGGTTCACACATGGAACTAGTTCATTTAACTATAACTCATTTGGCTTAATGTCAACTAGAAGAGTGTGTTTTCATCTGACAACTTGTTAAATAGAAAAGCTCGAAGAATGGAAAGAAAAAACAGTTTGGTTCACCATGTGAACTAGTTCATTTTACTTGAACTAATTTAACTTGACAGCGATTAGAATAATGTTACTCAACTTGACAATTTGTTAGCTCAATAAGCTTAAAGGAAGTACAAAACAGTTTGCTTCATATTTGGAACTAGTTCATTGAACTTTAACTCATTCATATAAGGAGCTACTAAAGGAATCTATCTTAACTTGACAATTTGCTAACTTGATAAGCTCAAAAACAATTTGGTTCACAGTTGGAACTAGTTCAATTAACTGATTCAGCGACTGTACCAGCGCCGGACTCACCCTAACCTTGCTCGCACGAATAACAGGCAGTGGTGCCCGCAGCACACGGCTCAGTCTTAAGGGCGTGTCCAGTGCGGCAATTGGGATCGCTGGTGGAATTGCAGGTGGCACAGGCAATATCCAGGCACTGGGCATTGCAATTGTCGCCATAGCATTGTTGCAGCTCGCCGGTGGGAAAGAAGCCCATCGTGGTGGAGCAGCCGCGCTGCAGCACCTCCGTTTGGGTGTTGCGATGCGTATAGCAGCGTTCCCGATGACCGAGCATCACCTTGTTGACGCACTGCGTCACCGTCGCATTGCTTAGCGCACAACTGTCCGCCACGGCGGGCACCTGTTCGCGTTGGCAGTCCGCATTCGGCGCCAGACGATTCGACGTGCACTGCAGACAGCGGCTCTCGGTGACGGTGCGTTCCGCATTGCAGCCATTGTAGTTGCACTTGAGGCACACGTGCGGGCAGCCAGCGGGCAGATTCGTGTGCTCGCAGCCGCGTTGCGTGTTGTCCAAGTGCACAATGTTCGTATAGCAGCGATCCTCTGCACTGTAAACGGGACATGGCAGCAACAGTTCCGGCCGCCCGCTCACATCGATGCAGGCCGCGCCGCTGCACTGATAGCAGCGCAATCGATCCGTCGGATAGACATGCCGATTGCACAGGCTGCTCGTGCAGCGATCGCAGGGCTCCGCGCAGTAGCCATTGGGATAGAGGCGTCGCAGGCAGCCGCGTCTCGTGACGCCCGCCGCAATTGATGTGACGCACTCGTCGTTCGCTTGACTGCACTCCTCCACCTCCAGCTGTTGGCCCGGCCGGGTGGCGCATTCGGCATCCTCGGCCGAGTCGCAGGCATAGCATTCGAGGCCAGCGCAGCCAAGGAGCAGCTGCAGCAGCAGCATCAAACCGGCCAGCAATTGCCAGCAATTGGAGCACTTCATCTTCTCGCGACGTTGGCAACTTTTCAACTGGCCGACATCGGCGACAAAGAACTCTGACAAAGAACTGACTTTTAGCTAAGCTTCGCTGGCAGATTAGATTAGGCCAAGTGGATTGTCCAAAAGTTGTCATTGTTCCTTTGTTTGCTTGGATTTCATTTATGCATTCGCCTATCTGACCGATCGGACTGATATAGACAACGCTGTTCATCAAAACAATTCAATAGTCTGGCTGCCAAGCTGTCTCAACGTGGAGATACCCTACTTTGTCTGCTTCTCTATGAAATTCCGTCAATCTCGAAAGGTACACTCTCCCTGAAATTTCTTCTGAAAGATACTTGATATATATATATATATATATAGGATATTCCAGAAGCTACATGTCAAATTTGGTGACCAGAGCTCTGATAACATAAGAAATGAGATAAACATAATTTGGATATCGATTTTTATCGATTGCTCGAGCAAGTTATCGGTTATCGCTTATCGGAAACAAACTCAGAGCATTCACAAGTTCAAATTCAAGTCTATTGATTGATTCGACTATCGATCCAGATCAAAAACATATATATATATTTTCTTTATGGGGTCGGAGATGCTTTAAAAAAAACTATATGCTTTTAAAAAAAATAAAAATAATAATTTAAATAAATAAAATAACTGGCAAAAAATATAAATTAATATTCGTATTAAATAAGTTAATAAAAACTAAATAAAATATATTTAGAAAATAAAAATTCGAGAAATGTTAAGTAAAAAGCTTTTAAATGGATAATATGTGTGTGTTGTTGTGTGTGTGTGTTGCATGTGTGTGTTGCATGTGTGTTGTGTGTGTGTGTATGTGTGTTGTAGTGTGTGTGTGTTGCATGTGTGTTGTGTGTGTGACATTCAACATTGCACTTGGTTTTTGCTGAGCTTCTGCTTTTTCCGCTGCTTCCGCCTCTGCTGCTGCCGCTGCTGCTTCTGTGTAATTGTTGTTGTTGTTGTTGCTGTTGCTGTTGCTGCTGCACTTGCCACTTAGCATTGCATTGTTTGAAAGTGGGCGTATGTGTGTGTATTGTGGGTGATTGTGAGTGGGTTGGGGTGTCTGCAATGCAATCAATGAGGATTATGAACTATTTTCATTTCTTGTTGTTCGACGTGTGGCTCGTTAAAACATTTACGACAACAATGCCAGCAGCAACCAGCAACCAACAACAATAGCAACAACAACAACAACATTGCTTTAACTATTCTGGCCCAGCGGCAATAACAACAACAAGAAGAACGTTCAACACTAAAATCCACATCTAATAGTTTGGCTTTAGGGTTGAATCTAACCGACAATATTTTCGTTCTTCTTCTGGCCAAACTATAAAAGTCAAGAGTGCTCCGGTCGGGTTTGCTCGACTAGCAAAATACCCTAAGCCAAAGAGCGCTTTGCTTTCTCCTTCACTCGCCCCACACTTTGCAAATGCCAAAACTTCGGCGCTTGAAGTCCGATCTTTATACAATTTGCAGTGCTTGAATATAGCATATTCTTAAGCATTTACCATTTCTATATAAGAAGTATTCAAATAATTCTATATATGGGGAATATACATATATATATGAAATTTACGACCTTCTATGTATCTAGATCTTAAAGTTTTCGAGCTGTGCTAAAGAGAAGAGCGTGCCTCAAGAATCGATTGTTATCGATATAAAGAAAGCAGCAGGCATATCTATAAAAAGAAGTTTTAAAAAAAATTAGGCATTTGACTTAGCGAAATATATATATGTATATAGAATTTCAAATATAGTTAAAGCTAGTTAAACCTGGCATAGCTGGGCTTTGTGGGCTCGTGGCTGACTTCTGCCTTCCGCCTGTTCATTTTATATATACCCTCGCTGGCCGCATTGAATGGCTTCAGGGTATAAAAACTTTATGCACTCTGAGGGTTGCCCACGGCTGGCGCTTAACTGGCTTAACTGGCTTAAAGTTGTTTAATTTGTTTGCCTGTGTCAGCAATCATTGTTGCTCTTGCTCCATGGAAGAGTTGTGTAAGAGTTACTTAAAAGTTAACGGCTTATCGATTATAAACTGATTTTGGCGCTTCGATTATTCTTTTTATTATAATGCATTTACGATGTGCGGGCAGTGGGAATTGTGTGCTTTGAACCAGCGACCTGCTTTTAGAGCTATTGGAAACGCGGAAAGAGTTACTTAAAAGTTAAGTAAATTGTTTAAGCTGTTCGCTTATAATTATTATTATGCTTTAAGGAAGTGTAAGAAGTGTACACTGAAAAAAATGATTCCATGGTTTGGTTTGTGCTTTGAACCAGCGACCTGCCTTTAGTTTCAATACGTGAACTTTTTCAAGCGCTGAAAGAATTACTTGAAATGCCATCGATTATTTAACGATTTAAGGTCTTCGCTTATTTTTGTGCATTTGAGAAGTGTAGTAAGTAGAATACACTGAGAAAAACCAGGTAGTTTGTTATGTGCTTTGAACTAGCGACCTGCCTTTAGATTCAAAACGTGAACTAGTTTTCTTTCGCATTATTAAAGATGAGCATTTACCAAATATGTTCAGAGAAGAGCAATGATTGGGTCTGCGTCTTGGCTCAAAAGCAAACCCCTTTTCTGGGGAAAATATGATTTGGTTCGAGTTTCGGTTCGATTGGATAACTTGTATAACTGGTTTGTTTGAAGGTTTGAGTCATGGTAGAAAGTGAACCGGTTCGTTTCAAACTTTGTCTTGCAGCCCTGAGAACAAAATTTAAATACTTTTATATTATATTCTAGTATTTAATTTGTGTTTACTTTGAATACCTGACAGATCTGTAAGTGTATTGACTTCTCAAGCAATTTCTATATTTTGTTGTCGCGTTTCATTTGAATTTATTTAATGTTGCCACAAAATTTGTGCTTGTGGTTGTGTTCTGTTCATGTTCTGTTGTTATTCCATGTTCCAAATTATTGTCGCTGTTGTTGTTGTTGTTGTTGTTGCTCTGTGGCATATGCCCCAGAATAATCAATAGATTTGCGTCACTGGATGGTTGGGCAGGAAAAGTGCCAGCGCTCGCTTCGCTGCTTCTCAAGTCCGCCCACATTTTGGGCCGGGAGGGGGGGGGCTGAGTTGATGAGTTTGTGGTTTCCGGACTTGAATTTGGGGCTTTGGGTTAAGGTTTTTCTTTTTTGGAAGCATTTTTATTTTTTTTTTCCTAGGAAATAGACACAATGTGCAACATAAAAATAAAATAACAAATTTGCCCAAAATTACTTAATGAACTGTGTGCCAGAGGGATGGAGGGGGGCGAGTAAGATTGAGGTCAGGTGGCAACGCTGTAGCGCATGAAGAAGAGGTCAAGAGCGAAGGAGGGGGGGGGGGGTCGTAAGGTAAATAGAGTCGAACTCTAGAGAACTTGACCTTTTCAATACAATTGATTAGATTCTTCAATGATAAATCAAAGCTTTCAAAGTTTTAAGTTTACAATATGAATTAGGTTGTAAGCTCATTTTGACTAGCTTCAACTTTTGGTATTTTTTAGCTCCTCAATATGATAACATTTTCCAGGAGACGACACCGCCAACCCATAAAGTACTTATATCTCTTCTTGATCGGCATCAACAAATACTTCGATAAAGTTGGATTAGTTTTTCAGTTTGGATATCAAAACGAAAGTTTTCAGGTTTCCATTTTCATTTAGGTTTTAAGCTTTTGGTATTTGCCGGCTTTAAATGCCCTTTCCGTAGTTTTATGCTGAAGGCACCTCTAGTTTCATATGGAATACATACATCCTGTTCGTTATCTACAGACGCCTCGATATAGCCATATTTCCAACTGGTTTCTGTCTTCCTTAGGTGGAAATACTAAAAATATACTAAACATTTCCAGAAACAGTTAGCTTGTTAATGAAAATATACTCCGAGTCCGAGTCTCGAAAAGTAAATGCTAGAAAGTTTGGCATATAAAATAGATGTGTGCCCAAATACGCTTTGTTCGTCATGCTAAAAAGAAATACTAAAAATATACTAAACATATTCCGAGAAAGTTAAGGAACAACTTTTTGTAGAATCGCTCCAATTAAGCGCCGAGTCTCTAAATCAAAGCCAGAAACTTTGGTATATAAAATAGATGTATTTTGGGTAAATTTATTTAAAATACCAAATTGTTTAGCTTTTGCTTTTAGAGGGTATTATTTGTGGGGTATACTAGAACAAATTTTCACTTTGCACTTCATGGTTAATGGCAAACATTTCAAAAATCTATATATACCAAATGCACATCAACTGGTTAACTTATCTAATTCTAGATATATATATATTTTTGTTGTTGAAATTATTTGCTCATAGATTTATTTGGTATCATGCAAAAGAATTTTGTGTTGATTGAAAATATTCGCAAATGGAAGCTATAAAATGTTGCAAACATAGAATAAACAATAAATATTTAGACTGGATGCAATCAAGAGCTAGCTCTAGTGCAAATATTTAAGCATTCTTTGGAATTCAAGATACTCGATTTTTATTTAGTTAAGCAACTAAATTAAATAATATCATTTAAGAGCTGGCATCCACCAGTTAAGCCAGACATAAGCCCATATCTCAGGTCGCAGCAACAAAGGCAAATACAAAGAAATTGTGGATAAAAGTAATGTCAATCAAATTTATGTACTTTAACAATGGGTCAGGCAAATTTTCCGCTCAATGGGCTCAAGTAAACAGCACACTTTAATTTCCATTTGCACACAACAGAGTATATTATTACATCTAATACCCTGTTATCGGCCGAAGCTGAGCATGTGCGAAGCAGAAGAATTCGCTATTGTTTTTTATATGCGACTGCGAAATACCCTGCAACTAGCTAGTTCTACTCTTAAGAGGGGGCTACTCTTAGGGGCATAATCTGAAGGAGGTGGAGCTCAAGCTCAAGAAGTGCTCAAAGATACAACAGAATAAACCAGAATGCAAAACCCTGTTTGTTTTGGTTGGTTCGAATATATAGAACAGCTTACTTTTACAGGGTATATTTATATTAGTGTACTTACATAGAGTATGCCCGTATAATTACGTTTTGGTCTACTTCGGCTACTTCGAGAGCGAACTGTTTTTAATCCGGGACTTGAACAAGGTGTTTACCATAATTAAAACAAAAAAATGTGATCATAAAAGAAGAAGAAATGATTTATTGCAAACAATTTGTTAAGTCTTAAATTTTACTCTTAATAGTTAAGCCAAAAAAAAAGAAGATACATGAATGTTATGAATCCGGCTCACGAACCGAATCTAAAAGCAAAAAGAACTGGTTCGTGAACCGAACCACAGCCAACTTTGCTTGCGTGTGCAGCCCTGGCGTAAATATATGCTGAATGTGAACCAATGCAACACTTAATTTATTTTCATAGTTCACTAAATGCATTTCTGGGAATCGATTCGTTTTTTTTTTGGTTTTCTTTTTAAAGAGTTCAAGCAGCGCCCTCTGCAGTCGAAAAGTGTTGTCGTTATCTTTTGAGCTCTTCTTTGCGCTTCTTGTCTAGTAGATGTCTTCTCTAGACGTTGGGTTGCGCTGCCTGAAACTGGTTTCGTGTCTGCGTTTTTTTGTCCTAATCTCAGCCTGCGCTTGTCTCTTGCACTTTTATTTCTTTACATTTTTATTTTATTTTTTTTTTTGTTCGCTTGGGTAGCGTGATTGTGTCCATATGAAAGGCATATTAGCTTTGGTGTCGCGGCGAACAGATACTTTAAATAGTTGAACAATTGCGTTGCAAATTCAATTAGCTCTTGTTAATGTCAAAGTTAACTTAACAATCATTTAAAGCAGTTGCCTGCTGCTCATTGTTGAGCTTGCTTTGTGCATAAATTTGTTATATGTATATCAAAGTAAAGCCTGCTTATGTTAATGTCAAAGTTGACAGCTGCCTTTTAATGCATTGTCAAATTGCAATGCACTTGATTACACTCTGAGCTGTCATTTAAAGTTTTACAATCAATTAAACAGCCTGTTAAATGGGCATATAACTGATATAATTGTAGTGTGACCAGCTTGGCAATGCAGTGCGCAGTGTGACCAGTTTAATGATACATTGCGCATCTGGCAACGCCGCACAGTCGTTAATAGATGTTTGTTGACACACTCTGCATATGGAGTTGTTGTCAAGGCATGAGCTACATAATGTTAACATGGGCTGTAAACTTGCTTTGAGCCGTGCTGGTTCAAACTCTTTATTCCTATAAATGTGTATTATGAACCGAACCTTCTATCGAAATAAGTAAACGTTGCATTTTTCTGACTTGAACCAGCTGCTGGGTTCCTAGTGTTAAATGTTAAGACAGGCAGCTGGTTCGAACCCTGAACCAAACGACACTTAACTGTTTAACTCTTAAAGATTGGTAGCTCAGTTAAAGCTCTTGTTAACTTATTAACGTGAACTTTGAGCTGCAAACAATTAGAGAGTATCTAGGCAGTCGGACACAGGGCTAATGTAGATATACGTGTAGTATTACACACACACACACACATAGTTTAAGTCTGTATGTTAGGTATGCTTGAATGTGAGTCATGTCAGATTGTTGTTGTTGTCCCTGTGCGTCAGCAACGACACGACAACAAACGATAGCTGCGATTTATTTATTTGTGCTGCGGTGGCAAAAGTCAAACCGGAAAGGCACACACACTTGCACAGAGAGAGAGAGAGGGGTAGAGAGGGAGAGAGCGATATACAAGAAGTGTCTGTGGCCTGGCCACAGACCTCGACGCGTCCAAAGTTGGCCCCAAAAGGTGGCCAGAAGGAAGCCAACAACAGGCAACAAGCAGCCGCTTTGACAGCCCGAATGCAATTGCCAATTGAATTTGCTAAAAGCATTTGCCTGATCAAAACTAATGCGAAATGGGGGTAAAATGGCAACAGCAACAGCAGACGCCACAAATTATTCAATCAAATATAACATAATATTATTGAGTGCCAAATGCCGCTGAATGTGATAATAAAATCAATTACATTATTGTTATCCACATTTGCTGCTTTGTCAACTCGTTTTTTCTTGAACCTCGCCGAGGGTATTCTGATTTTGTCATCAAGTGTGTAACGTCCAGCAGACATGCCCAACCAAATATAGAGTATTTATTCTAGATCAGCATGAACTAGGCTAGTGGATATAGCCTGTCTATCTATACTCTTGAAACTGTGCCCAGGTCCGGGCATATGTCGCAACTGTTCGGAACTAGCCGCATCGGACGACTATATCTATCACATAGCTTTCATTGGTCGAAAGTTTGTTTGCTGTATGGAAAACTGTTTTGTGTATCAAGATTAGTTCATAATTTTCATAATTTTTGCTCTGATCTCTCGGTAAATCCCCCATCTGGCGCACATAAGTAAGTGTGAGATCAGGCAAACATATTTATGCCAAAAATGATGAATGCCCTCGTGGCTTTTAAAATCAAATGTGATTAAGTATTCATGAGAACTGACAAGCCTTGTGTTCGGTGTTCAGCGTAAAATCTGTTTGCGAAAACGAAAAAGAGGAGTTACGCTTCGAAGTACTATAGATTTATTAATGAAATAAGATTCCTGTAAAATATGCCGTCTCTCAACTATTTAGGTATATATACATGTGTTCGTCCAGTTGGCATCTATGTTGTGTAGCACCCTTCTTTGCGATTCTCATGAGTTCAAGTAAGGCCTACAGCGGACATTTCATACAAATTTATTGGTGCTATTCTCTTTTCTTTTTATTTCTTTCTCACACAATAAGACTCTCTCAATAACTCTCCCTTTAAGTTTGATTCTCTCCTTTTCCTTTCTCACTCTCTCGTCCTCCTTCTCTCCCGCTTAATCCTACACCCATTCACTCTCTCACTTTCTAAATTCTCTCTCTCACACATCTATCTCTCCTTCTCTCTCTGTCTCTTATTGTCATGCTTTTTCACTCTCTCACTCATTCACTCTAACCTTTAAATATCGCCTTTCCATGCGATTTTCATACGAATTGCTTCTATTTCAATTTTATTTAAATCTTTCTCGCCTTCTTTCGTTCTACAACAAATGCAACCTAAATTTGGTTTCCTTAATTAATACAAATAGTGTTTGAAGATCGTTTTGAAGGATTTGCCAGGATTAGACTCATTTGTTGTACAAGTGCAATATTTTATTTTCGAGTAGATGCGCTCCATTGATAAGTTCAACAATTGCAAATGCTCGAGTTTATCGTAAACAAATTCAACTTGACCCGAATCGTATGTCTGTGGACTGCGGCGCGTTATCAGTGCCAGTGCCAAGTGCCAGCCAGCCACAAGGTGTTCCAAGCGATCAATCGGATCAGACTCTCTTTCTCGCTCTGTCTCCCTCTTTCTCGCCCTGTCTCCGTTCCGCTTGGGCTCTTAAATGGATCGGCGAACAGCAAGCAGCAGCTCATTTGAAGATTGTCAATCGAGTGGGCAACTCAGATACATAGTTTATTATAGATTCCTTCGAAATGCTGCCCTTCCATGGCGTGCATTTTGCCCAGCTCAGCGCCATGGAGCGTCGCTGCCGGCGGTACGTTTCGATGGGCAGCAGGATTATCCAATCGCATTATCATCGCATATACTCATTTTCTGACATCTCTCGTTTGTTGCAGCAATGGCGTTAGCGTGGAGGGCGCCACACACAAGCAGGTGGTGGATCTGATCAAATCTGGTGGGGATTGCCTGACCCTGACGGTGATATCTGTGACACAGCAGGAGGCCGACAGACTGGAGCCGCAAGAGGATCAAACCGGCTACTCCTACATAGACTACTCCGACAAGCGCTCCTTGCCCATCAGGTGAGTAGAACCCAAACACTAGAAGGCCACCGCCAGACTAAATTCCCGTCTCTTTTACAGCATACCCGACTACAGCATTGTGAATCGGAATGGTGAACGTTATATTGTCTTCAATATCCATATGGCCGGACGGCAGCTGTGCTCCCGTCGGTACCGTGAGTTCGCCAATTTGCATTCGCTGCTGCGCAAGGAGTTCAGCGGCTTCAACTTTCCGAAGCTGCCCGGCAAATGGCCATTCCAGCTGAGCGAACAGCAGCTGGACACACGCCGGCGCGGCCTCGAACAGTATCTGGAGAAGGTGTGCGCGGTGCGCGTAATTGCCGAAAGCGATGCTGTGCAGGATTTTCTAACCGATACCGAGGATGATATATCCGCATCGCCGGTGGACATAAAGGTTATGCTGCCCGATCATGAGGTGACCAGTGTTTCGGTTAAGAAATCGTCCACTGCCCAGGTCGTCTGGGAGATACTGGTGCAGCGCGCCAATCTAACAGCCTATACGCAACAATATTTCTATCTATTCGAGATTGTCGAATACAATTTCGAGCGCAAGCTACAGCCGCACGAGATACCGCATCAGCTCTATGTGCAGAACTATAGCACCGCCTCGTCGACATGCCTCTGTGTGCGGCGTTGGCTCTTCTCGATCGGCAAGGAGCTGAAGCTGCCCGTTGGCGAGCAGGCGGCACGTTTTATCTTCTATCAGGCGGTCGATGAGGTGAATCGAGGCAATATTCGGGCCGATGGCCGGCTCTATGAGCTGAAGGCCTTGCAGGATGCCAAAAAGGCCAACGATTATTTAACACTGGCCCGCACACTGCCCGGTTACGGTGATGTCGTCTTTCCGCACTGCTCCTGTGATAGTCGCAAGGAGGGACATGTTGTGCCCGCCGTCGGTGAGTCGCAAATCCAACCCAATAAAACACACAAAGCAAAGAATCAGAATCATATGATACACAATACGTTGTGGTATATTTAGTATATATATTTTAGTATGTTTTTAAAGTAGCACCTTTCTTTGCGATTCTCATGAACTCAAGTAAGGGCCACAGCGAACCTGCCGGAGCTTTAATTTTCGTTACCATTTTCTCTCTTTCTTAGTCTCTCTGTCTCGCTCTATAAGTCTCACTTTCCCTTTTTCACTCTCGCGCCCTTCATCTTCCTCGCTTATTTTTCCTCCATCCATTATATTCGTAAGAGCAGTCAAACAATGCGAACTAATCTATTTGCTTATTGCTATTCGCAGGAATAAAAAGCTTTCGGCTCCACGCCTGCCGCGATGATGGCTCCCTGGAGGCGCAAATGGTGGAGCTAACATGGGATAGCATAACGCGCTCCGAGAGCGATGAGGAGTCCATGTCATTTTGCTTTCAGTACAATCGTCCAGATAAGCCGGCACGTTGGGTCAAAGTCTATACGCCATATGTAATTATAATTGATATACCGTTAACTGTTATACATCATCTAACTGTTATACATCATTGCACTTGTAGCACGCATTTCTTGCGGACTGCTTTGATCGAATTATGGAGGAGCGCAAATGGGAGGACAGCGGCGATTAGGAAGCAAGAAAGGAAGGAAGCAAGGAAGATTGTATACACACACATATTAGTATATATAATATATACACGTATATATATATATATATTGCAGCGTAAACATCTCAACAACATCACAGCGAGCGGCTCAATGCAATCTTAGTCACACACACACACACACACACACACACACCTCCACACCTGCACACATACACACACGCTGAGAATTGAAATTTAGCAGGTTACGTTTTTGAAATTTTGTGTATTCTTTAAAAAAGTTTCTATAGCTCTCAATTGTGTGTCATTGTGTATATATACAATATGTATTGTCGTGTGCCTGTGCCTGTTCGTGTTTTCGGTTTCCGTTTCCGTTTTGAGTTTAGTTTAAGCAGAAAGTGAGACAAATAGACCAGGACCAAGAATGCCTCCGCCAACATAGCCACAGTCACAGTCACAGTCCAGAGCTCTATAAATGAGAAATAGAATCTTATGTTGTAAGTGCTATATCTTATGTATATTGTAATGAATATATATATAGAGTAACTATGATATTTGTAAATTACGCAACGGGGTTTAAACAAGCAACATTCAAATAAACAAAAGCTAACAACTAATGTTAACAGCGGCAACAAAATGTTTCAAGATTATTAACAGCACCTTAGCACATAGAGATAGAGATAGACAGTTTAGTGTTAGAAGAGAAGAGAAAAGTGTTCACAAACACACACAAACACACTCACACACAACACCCATTAACACACACAAAGCAAAGCACCAATTAAGCAAATATTAGAAGAAAAAAATAATATTAAAAGAATAAAATAAATGATTCTCATTAAAAACTAATTACAAAAATAAAAAAAAAATATCAGCATAGAAAGCAAATACAAAAATGATTTATAGAAATAATAAATTCTAATTCTATACACATAAAATGCATACAGACACACACACACACACACACGCATATATACATGCCTATACATATATATATATAACTTTTTTTTAGTAGTCGCAGAAGAAAAACTAAATAGCTGCTAAATAATGTAAAAAGTCAATTTTAATTATACAGAAAAAAAAAACAAAAACAAAATAAATTGCATATGAAATAGAACTTTATA
The DNA here is from genome assembly GCF_030788295.1 of Drosophila virilis. Lineage (NCBI taxonomy): Eukaryota > Metazoa > Arthropoda > Insecta > Diptera > Drosophilidae > Drosophila > Drosophila virilis. The sequence goes on from NC_091543.1 coordinate 6,443,061, forward strand.
TAGAAAATACAAGCAAATATATATATATATATATATATATATATATATATATATATACTATATAGTATATATAATAAAAACTGTACGAATTGTCTGAAGTATCATTTGTATGTGTAGTAAAAACAAGAAACAAATTAAGAAACAAAACAAACAAAACGAAACATGTTGAAATTATGTACTCAATTTTAATTTTTTTAGTAGCAAAAAATGTTAGTTACACTTAAGAGCTGTTTATAACTAGTTATTGAAACTAAATATGCAAATACAACAACAACAACAAAAATACAACAAACAAAACATTTTGGTTAAATTGCGATAAATGTAAAGCAAATGTGTGCGTGTGTGTTGCGTGTGCGTGTAAAAGTTAACAGAAAATGTTGTTCAAAATAAAGCTTTATTGTAACAAGCGGCAAATATAACAAAAATCGCTTAATTTAAGCAATGAATGTAATACACACAGGCATACACACACACACACAGCCACACTAGATTGTATGGAAAACAAGAACAAACACTTTAGAAAGCAGTACAACAAAAACACACACAACTATATTTATATGTACTCACACACACTCACACACAATTATACACACATATTTACATGTAAACAAATATTTGTATATATATATCTATGTACATATATATGTTATATATTGAAATACATATATAATATATATATGCATATATCTCATATATATATAAATATATCTATATATTTATCAACGATGCAAGTGACGTCTGCTTGTGATATTTACAATTTACACAATTATTATTATGCTTATATATTACCAATATGATTATTATTATTATGTATGTATGTCTATTTCTTTTTTTTTTTGTCCAATTGTTTTGTCATAATTATATTTATTCAATGTATGTAATTTAATATAACGCGCTATATTGTCTCATATATATATATATCTATATAAAATTATGTATATATATATATATATATATATATATATGTATGTTAACTAGCTGGCATTTGTCGGCCTTGCCCAGTCCAAGTTTTTTTTGCTTCAAATTGTACACGTGGATTTTCCACCCATTTTCCGCTCGTGAAATGTTTAAATAACTTTGTGTTCTCGACGTCTCAAGTTACATTTTGTATAGATATTTGAAAATGAGCTTGAAAGTTGCATCTTAACAAATTTCTCTGAAAATTAGTTTGCATTCAGTCGAATGGCAAATCCCAAATCACGACATGACGTGATTTTTGAAAATTCCACCCAAAAATGTGGAAAGTTGTTGTATATCAAATTTCACAGAAGCGAAAATAAATGGAAACTGAATATTTAACAATTTGAAGAAAAAACAACTTGACCCTGGCCAAGCTGAGCAATCTCCGCTAGCGTATAAGTATATGTATATATATATATGTTTGTATATGTATGTGTATATCTGAACAATGCCTCAAAGTAATTTGTCACTCATTCTTATGTGCGTATCCCAGAGATACACGAACAAAGCGTCGCTGGCGGAATGTTTAAATAAAATCGCTAAATAACAAATATATATTTAATAAAAATAAAAAAAAAATTAAAAAAACGATAAGCAAAATCTGAAAAAATACAGTAAACACTCTTGTAGACGCATTGCTCTTTGGCCATTTACCTATAGCAAACGTTTTACGTTTTTTAGTTTGTACAACTAACTATGTATATTCCATAATTATTATATATGTATATCTATATGTATATGTTTATTATACTGCTCCATAAATTATATATAATTATGTATAACTGCTCTGCTATTCTATTCTATTCTATATACACATATACATATTTGTTGCCTTTGTATTTGTTTTGTTTGTTTTCCTTTTCCATTTCCTTTACTTTACTTTTTTTTTTGTGCAGGAAAGAAATTTGATGAGCCGCAACAAACAATTGAACAATTGAACAAAAAGCATAGACAAAATGTTAACATATTTAATTAATAAGCAAATCATTTGTATTCGTATTTGTACAATTTAAATAGCAACAAAAGCAACAGCAACAACAGCATAATTATTTCAAAATTAAAATCGCAAAACCTCAAGCAAATATTCGTAATGAATTAAAAGCCGAAACATTCCTTGAAAACGTAAAAATTTCAAATTGAATATCAATGTTTTCTTACATATTAAATATACATAACGCAAACAAATAAATAAATTTAAAATAAAAAAAAAAAAAAAAACAAAAAAAAAACATTTACAACAAATATGCGCCTAATTCAACAATTAACAACTTTATCATAAAACAAAAAACTAAAAAAAAAATATTTAAACGCAAACAAAACGTGCGCTTCATATAGCGAGTAACTACTGTACAGGCAGTAACAAGGCAACAAAAAGCGAAGAGCAAACGAACGAAATCAAAAAACAAAGTAAATAAAGAAGCGCTAAAGAGAAACCAACTAAAAACAAAATATAAGAAAAATGAAAAAAAAATACCAATTTATTGAAAATAAAAATTGCATTTTTTCCCCTTTTCAAAAAAAAAAAAAAAAAAACAGAGTTTCAACCGTTTCATTTTGGGTTATCTTGTGCCGCATTTCTTCCATTCCTCTTTATCGCTCATTCTTAAACGTTTTCGCTCTCGTGATAAGTTTTGGTTATGCTGGCAATATTTGCATTTTAATATCCATTGAAAGTGGTTGAAAAGTTTTGAATTTTGTTTTCTTTTCAATAAACTTTCTATGCTGGTCATCGTATCGAGTATTTTATTTACTGAATCTCTCTGCCTTTGCAGATAAACTCTGGCGTTTTGGTATATGTATATAAATGACAGTCGATCCCTACAAATTTCATTAAGTATGAACTATAAGCACCCAAGTTATTCAAGAAAGCAGTTACCATATATATATATATATATATATATATATATATGTGATAAGTCCTACTATTATTTTTGTATTCTTTAAGCTCTTCTATTTGTAACATTCAACTAGAACATTTGCGACTAGAGCAGGTCATAAGCGTTTATTTCTGTATTCTTTATGTTCTCGCATTCGTAAACTTTTCATTGCCTGTTTGGAATAAGCAAAGATTCCCAGGGTATGCATAGCTTGGCATTTGATTTTAACTTTAACACATGCATAAATCAATTAACTGGGCCAAATTAAATGCCGTAAACAGTCGCCAACAGCTGCGTGCTATTGGAAATTTCGCGCACGACTTGTGCTTGACCCCCATTAATTAGAGAGAGAAAACGAAAGTGCGAGTGGAGAGAGGGCGAGAGTGAGCCAGTGAAAGAGAAAGCGATGCATCAGAATTTACCAACAGTTTGTGGCTTTGGCTGAACGCGTGTCGTGTCTACTCTTGTGACATTCGTGTCGCCTCACGACTTGCTCGTGCTCGAATTAACGCATTGCATGCTGTCTCGTGTCCATCGCGTATCCACGTACTGGGCCCTCATTTCGTATGCGAATCGATTTCCAATCCAATTCGTTTTAGTTGGCAGTGTGAAGAGCTGCTTCAAAATTTATGGGCATAATATTGCGAATGGGCTTTATTGACGCCCTCGATTGGCCTATAGAGCTAATCAACTTATCGTCGGCTGGTTGACTGGAACTATATGGGCAACACATGTTCGTGGTTTATTTTAGAAATTAGTCGCATTCTGCATACCCTTTAAATTTGAACTAAATGACATAAGTGCAAACTTTCTTTGCCTTGTTCATAGCCTGACGCTTGTAATTCCCAACCAGTTAAAGCTTCGAAACAGCTGCTGTTATCCCTAGTTATTTAACGTATTTAACGTAAGAGCATGCAGTATAGTCTACGTTTGTATATATGCATGTTGGCTTGTAACAATCGCAAAGTGTATATCACAATTCTTTTAATAACCCGTCTGTAAAATTAATGTGTATACGTATATATGTATGTAAGTACGTAAGTATATACGTACGCATGTATGTCTGCATGTATTTGCACGTTGTTACTTGAGAACTCTACCCGCTGTGCTAAAAATTACTTTAAACATAAATCGCCCTACTATGCGATTCTCAAGAAATCAAGTAGGTCCTGCAGATTTGCATGCTTTCGTTATAAGTGTTGTATAAAAAAAAAGTGTTAGACAATTTATAAAGATGCTTTCGCTGTTTTTATGTAAGTATATGTATGTCTGTATGCATATATGTGCATACATACGCATGCGTGTATGCATGCATGTGTGTATGTTAGCATATGTATGTATGCATGCATGAATGTATGTATGTGAGCGTGTGTGTGTGGCTGCATGCTTGTGTGTTGCTATGTATGTTTGCATGCCTGATTCCATTTATATTACAAACGCAGACTTAAAATACGTATTTATGAATGCTCTGCTACGCGACTCTCATGAATTCAAGTAAGAGCGGGCTGTTTTAATGCTTTGATTAGGAATTGGAAATCTACTAAACCTTATCACCACACAAACCCTAATTTCAATTGACTCTCTTGCATTCTCTTCCTCTCTTCTATAAATGCAATATATGCAAATGGAGTGCATAGAGAAGAAACCCTATAAACCTTTCACGCTTGTTACCAATATTTGATCAATTGTTGCGATTATCTGGAGGTTGATAAAACGCTTTATAGCCACTGATAGCAGACCAGACCCGAGACGCAAATCGAGAGAAAGAGAGAGCGAACAAAACGAGAGGGAGCGAGAAAGAGAAAGAGAGAGAGCGAGCGAGATATTGTCAACTAATTAGCTGTGCAAATTCTGAAAGGAAAAAGCGATCAGCACATGTTTATTTTTCGAGTGGCCAAAAAACAAACCGCAAAATAAGAAAACCAAAAAAAAAAAAAAAACGAAATAGCGGAATTTAATTAACTGAATCAATATGAACATGGCAAATAAACAGATTATTAAACACGGGTCGGCCCAGTTAAAAGCGATGCGTACAACGCGTCGTATGCGTAATCAGTGCCAATGCCGATAATCGCCAACGCGAACGGGATGATAATGTTCATGATAATGATGATGATAAGCACAGCAGCGAGCGTTGATTAAAGTCAAACACTCTGCGACACAATCGACGGCGGCTTTATGGCTCCTCCGCACACCTTGCCCCCTCCCACATACCCTCGGCCCAGAGACAACTCCCTTCTGCTCAGCTGCTGAGCTCAACGTCGCGCTCTCAAAGCTTGCCGGTCAGGCAGTGGAGCGGGAGGGTGGGGGGAGGGGAGGAGGGAAACTGGCATGCGATTTGGCCGCGAGTCGCAACCTGGACGCGTTCGCGTGCACACGTACATAAGCCCCGTGTTCGACGTGCACATATATATATATATATATACATACATATATATTAATATATAAGTCTCTATATATCGCGCGTGTAAACCTGGTTAGGGAGCATGTCACAGACGCCGCTGCGTGCCGCGCAGGCGCTCAACGGGCAGGCTCAGGCGCTGCCCTATGCAGACGAGCAGGACGAGGCGGAGGCGGAGGAGGCGCAGGCAAAGCTGCTGCCCGTGCGCAAACAATCGCTGGGACAGCGACGCAATGTGGAGCTGCCGCACTTGCTGGTGCTGAATGAGCGGCCCGTCGAGCCGGAGATGTGTTCCCTAAACTCTGGCACGCCCACGCCGCCAGCAGAGAGGGAGCGGGATCGGGAACGGGATCACTTTGGACCTGGATTGCGTCGCAATTCCATATCGCTGCCGCAGGGCATTAATTCGCTGGACTTGGAAGCGTTGCGTTTGCGGCATCAGATGCAGGCGCAGGAGGCGCTGCACGAGGAGAGCCAAACGGAGAGTGTGAGTAGGGGCAGGGCACGGGTTGGTTGCGTAGGTTGCTTCAGAGGTGGAGGGTTGCAGAGTGTGAAGCTTAAGATTCATTTTTCGAGTCTGAAAACGAGTTTTGCAGTCAAAAGCAACCAGAAAATAAAGCCAAATAAATAACAATAAGAAACTCATTAGGCGAACTGTTACCTCTGCAGTGTGCTTGCAAATTACACGCTTATTAGCATATACTAAAAAAAAAACACCTAAAAAACACTCAACTGCTTTACAGTGCTGTCAAATGTTTCCGCTTAGATCGGTTTGTCCGTCAAAAAAGTCCCTAAATATCTCATGTCATATGTCATTATCTTCCTCATCATTCTCCTCATCATTATTATCATTCTCCTCATTCTGCTCATCATCATTATCATTCTCCTCATCATCATCATTCTCCTCACTCTCCTTATCATCATTATCATTCTCCTCATCTTCCTCATCATTATTATCATTCTCCTTGTTCTCCTCATCATCATTATCATTCTCCTAATACTCATCGTCATCGTCATCATTAATTATCGCCATCATCGATCTATTCTAATATGATTATTGCGGTTGTGCTTCTCTCATCTGTTTTCTTTGCCATTTTATTTCTCATGTTTACACTTGAAATGTAATTAATGTGAATTGCAAATATTCTGCGGTTCGGACATCTGGTCAGGTATACGACCCGCTAGATACCCATTGATTGGCAGCGCTTCATATTGAGACTGAAATTCAATTTATTTAACATTAACTAAACTTTAAGCCTGCAAAATAACACAACAAGGGGAAGCGTAGGGCCCTGGTTGGGCGTGCCTGACTGGCAGATACCCTGTAGCCAGCCACAAACTATCTGTACTCCTCACTTTTGTCGTGCTTTCTGCCTTTGGCCTCTCGACTCTGGTTGTCACATATGAAAACCGAAGTCGCGCATACCCGCTGTACAAGTCTGCAACAGGGTATATGTACACACTGGCTGGCATATTGCATTACGCTAATAACACTGTGCAACACGGCAAACAGAACATAAACCAGGCCGAAACTGCGCCATGTATCCATAAAAAAAATACGGCCTTTATCATTTCGAGATTACAACTAATTTCATCATTTATTAAACTCGTTGTTTAAAGATTCTCAACTTGTATTGCCTGTTGTGGATATATATATGTATATCAGTAGAAGCGAGCTGGGTATGATCGAAATTTCGATTTACATAGATTATAGATCAATCAATTGATCCAAAATGATGTTGCCTGCGCCCACTAAAGAGGGTGTGGCAAATCAAGGGATATATCTTTATGTACTTAGCTGGTGGCCAACATATTTTAGGAAACTGAGTTCTGCACGAGAAAAACCCATTTTCCATTTCCTTTTTTTAACTTTCTTTCTGAATTTAATCGAACTTTATTCGCTTTAAATTCTTTCAATTGCTTCTGCTCTTGCTTTTCTTTTCTCTTTCTGCTAAATTTGCACCATTTTTTGCATCTAAACTAATCCATTTTATATTGGTTCAGCCGCAAAGTAAGCACCATATTTTTTGTATTGCAAATCGCGCCTAAAACAACTGCAATACTTACCTTTTACGAGTTTTCGTACATATTTGAATTTCTTACATTTTTTTTTTTAAAGTATTTTCAGAGAAATATTTATGTATCGTGCATATTTTAAAATAAAAAAACTTTCGCACATTCTCAAAACAGTGTTGAAAAAGGCTATGAGAAATATTGCGCTACTGTAAATATTTAAAATAATATTGTAATTAAATAAATTGTTTTCCTTTCGAGCTTTCTCGAATTCTGAAGAAATATTGTAATATGATAAATATAAAAAGATTTTATATATACCTCGAGCATTCGCACTTAGTCAACACAGTGTTGGAAAAGAAAAGGTGAAATGAAAATTTCGACTACGCATGGAAGCCACCATTTGAATTTTTAGACCTTAAAAAAAGTTTAGGATGATCAAAACATTTAGATTTCAATTTTCAAACCTTTAAAGAAAATATTCAAAAAAAAAAAGAGTCTAAAACAAAAGCCATAAGCCTTAATAAACCCATAACACTATTTTGTATATATAGTGTTGAAAAAGGCAAGGGGAAAGTAAATATTATACAACAGAAATAAAAGGATTTGTTTATTTTTTTCTTTTTTATGAATTTTTTTTAAAAAGAAACAGTGTTGCTGCTGAGCACCTGAGCTCAGCTATTTGCAGAGCATTTAAAAAACATTTTGAAGAAACAATTAAATTATAATAATATATTTTATATTATAAAAAGATTTACCAAAAATTAAAATTATATCATATAGTCTTCATATATGTATGTAGTTGTTCAGCAATCTGCAGAGCAGTTAAAATTCATACAAATGGATTGTTGAACTTTAAGCTAATCAAAGGCGTTAAAGCTGATTAGATTGCAATTTTCAATAACTGAATATAAAGTAAGCCACGATTTGGTTAACCCAGTGTTGGTAAAAAAAAAAATGCAATCTCCAATACGAAAAAAAGAAAATATAAGCGCAAAATAAAAAGACCAAAAAAAAAAGCTGGTCTGCTCCGGACGAGGCGTCAAAGCAGACTGAGAAGAAAAGCAACTGCACAGTCAGACCTTTGGAATTAGAGCGGACCAAAGTCTACTAAGATGATAGTGATGTGAGTTTCGAATGAAAATCGATTGCTTTTATCGGCTTGACTGTTCGAAAACGACATCGGTCAAAATTTCCCCATAGTTCGGTCTAGTATTTGCTATAATATTCTTAAAATAATGCTCCCTGAGGACTTTTCTCTGGCGCTCAGTAAAGAGTTTCGTATTGTCTTCAAGTCGTGTCCATGGCTGAGGGCCAATATGATTTATGATTATGGCACAGCCGGGCAAACAAGGGAGGACCCAAAGCCGATAGACTGTAATTTATGGGAAGTAGTTAAGATTAAATGCTAAATCTAGTCGGCCATAATTATGGAGCATGCCGCCTTGACTAATTTACGAGTCTGTCACGGCAATTTCTCGGCACATATCAAAACCAAAATTGAGTCGCCATTGTATCAGAGCTGCGAGGGTGGTCAAAGAAATGTTCAGAAATTGCATCTAAAAGACCGTCAATAGATATGAACAGTGCTCATATTTGTCTTGGGCAGACTCGAAGGCTCTTTCGATTTTTAGACCTGCAAAGCCAGTAAAACGTTTACGAATGCTTCATCAAGTAAACTTCGAAATAAACTAATCGATTTTGCAGTAACTCACCTGAAATAGTCGATGAAAGATATGTATTATGTATTATTTAAAGCTAGAGCTCACTTTTACTTAGCCTATTCAATAGCCTCATGCCAATATTAGGTATACTAATGGGTCTATCTTGTTGCTGACTCTGTTGTGTAAATTCTCGAAGCCCAATGCTAAACTGTGAAGATAGCAAAAAACTCAAATATTCCTTGGCTATGTTAACTCTAATGACAACCTTTGACCATCTAGCAGGCATCTATGTTCGTATGTACGTATGTATTGTGTATGCATGTATGTATGCATGTATGTGCTTACATGTATGAATATATGCATGTATGTATGTGTCTAAGTATGTATGCTAGTTACTCTTTCGAGAACTCTACTCGTTGCGCTGAATATTACATTAAACGTAAATCGCCCTACTATGCGATTCTCAAGAATTCAAGTAGGTCCTGCAGATTTTCATGCTTTGATTATAAGTGCTGTGTAAAAAAGTGTGTTGGCCAATTTATAAATTTCATTCTCTGTGTGTGAGTGATGTATGTATGTATGTATGTATGTATGTATGTATGTATGTATGTATGTATGTATGTATATGTATGTATGTATGTATGTATGTATGTATGCATGCATTCATGTGTGTGAGTGTATGTATGCATGTATACATGAGCGCATGCGTGTATGTACGGATATATGTATGTATGCATGTATATTTAAAATGTGGTTATTGCACAAAATACAATGTACATGTTAGCTAGCCGTAAGCCTGACGGTTAAGGTAAATGGGAATCGAAGAGAAACTAAATTTTGCTATAAATCTCACTTAATTACATCCGATAATTGGTATTTGCGTAATTCATGGAACTGCCCTCGCAGTGCGAGCGGCGTGGCAAAAGTCTCAATGAAATTGTGAGAAATGCGAAGCCGAAGCTTCGTAATTAATCACTCAGGAACGAGTGCTCGCAGTTGCCATGAAGCGCGGCGTCGAGCGATTAAACAAGCGCATACCAATACACACACACGCACACGCGCACATCCACAGATAGCAGATGGGAAGCAAAGCCCTCGTCATTTCTAATATGCGAGCAATTATCAAGCGGCCGGCAAAGGCAGCAGACGACGGTTTGAGCTGCGGACTGGCAGATCTCTGTTGGGCATCGCACTGGTCGGGATCAGGAATCGTTACTCTCCTTGCTGGCGATGAGCTCGCCCAGCCGGAGCGGCCGCTGCGCGCTGCAGGAGGCGGGCCAGGACGAGGCGCGGCGGCTAACTGCGGTCAAGGCAGGTACTTAATACGGCCCGATGCCAGTCAGAGCCGAACTTAACTGAACCATAGGGGTTTACGAGCTGGCCGAAACCAGTTTTCAGTCAGGAAACGGGCACACTGAGCACATCTTATAAATATGCATTACAGATGATTGCGCATACGCCGCGTTGTGCTGCCGAGAACAAAACGAAAACAAAGCACACGAAACATCTTCAAATGAATATAAAAAAAAAAACTATATATATCTTCGCTTAAATCGAACTTTGTGACTTATTTACAGATGGTCGACGATGCCTCAGCCTCCAGCATGGGCACGCCCACAACGATTATGGTGATTCCCAAAGCGAATGACAATGCCAAGCAGGAGGACGATGACAGCAGCGATGAGTTTGGGAATGCCAAGAAACCCGTCCATAGGTGAGCCCCCTTTTGGATATCTATTTTCCGTAAATATATTTCCATCAATATTTCCCTGTATATATTTCCATAAATATTTCCATATTATTTAACTGCGATCTCTGATCATTTTTGTCACCTGCTTTATGTTTTTTCAATAACAGTTCACAAGCTAGTGCTAATTGGCCATTGTTATGAACGCATTAACGCAGTTCTTGCCGCATGCTGTACTGCCAGATACCCTGTAACAGTAAATTATCACAGTTTATTGGCATGTGCTGGGTTTCCCACTCACTATGTGAATACTGATAACTGTATTGTAAATTACAGGGTATATATCTAAGGCAATACCGCAAATCAAGGCCTCGTTGAGGTTATTATTGTGTTAAATACGCTCGGCACGCGCGTTTGCATTTTGCTGTAAATATGCAATAGAATAAATATGAAGCCAATTGCCGAGTATACTTGATGCGGCAATAGAGTACAGGGTATTTGAAAACTGAAAGATTTGTACGTTAATATAGCAATTCAATCCATCTGATTTTAGAGGTCACATAAGTAAAGGTCACATAAGAGCGTACATCAGAGCCTATTTGTACAGGGTATCGTCAAGTCGTGCAAAGTGCAAAAGAAGTTTAAGCTCTCTTCTAACTGTAGATAAATGCTTAAGCACAACACAGGCAAATCATAGAATACACCTTATACAATATGTACAGGGTATTTTTTAGTTGAACACGCGCTGTAGAAGCTGAAGAAATATTTGTCTCTACGCAAACATCGGCCTTCTCCAGAGGAATGCACGGAACTCAATCAAACGATTTCAATATTTAAGTCGTACAGGGTATCTTAACCTTCATCAGTTGAGTTCAGGGTAAATAGAATCTGGCTTGTGCACATAATAATTAGATTAAGATACCTTACGATTTCGCGCTGGGTATCTAAAAGTGATTTAAGCTTAGCAAGCAACTTGCACATTTGGCATACCCTGTAATTCGAGTGTTCCCCATTTCCAAGTGTAAACTATCTGGCAGCACTGAATTGCTGAATATGGCATCACGTACTCATTGCTTGTCTCATGCCAAAGTTCAGGCTGCAATTAAATTAATTAATTTGGATTTGGCTTTTTTTTTTCCTTTGTATAACAACATTAACAGCACGCCATTTGCCATTCACATTTAACTGTGGGCATGGGCAAGGGAACCGGGGGAACGGGAACCGGGAAACGGGGAACGTGCCATTCCCAACATTCCAGCTTTGTGGCGTTTCCACATTTCAGCAAAAGTCGATCGCTTTACGCTTAAAATGAAATTGCATCGATTTTCAGTTACAGTTAGAAACCAACTTTGGTTTCGTTCGGCTTCAATTTTGTTTTGTCAATTAACGAAAATTGTTGCAATTAACTTTGGTAGTTTTTTTGGTGTTGGTTTTATTTTTTTTAGCCAAATAAATGCGTCGAGCCAGTTATTTATGGCTGAGAAAAGCTGCAATTAAATGTGAAACAGTTGACCACGCAGCCTTAGATACCCTGTACTCTAGTCGAAATTCGCAATGTGCAACAAGAGTTTTGGTTGGGTAAAAAGTGTCAGAAGACTGTTAAGACAGACTGTTTGTTTATTTTAAAAGCTTGTTGCAAAACTTTCTACAATTTTATGATAATATTAACATAACTAACATAATGTTAATAATAATAACAAGTAATGATAATGTAATGATAATGATGATATTCTAAAAAAAATAATAATAATAGTAATTTAAATCTGTTTAGCTGGGAATAACACATACTCAGCGGCGCATTCCCTACACAATCGCCGATCGATAAATTCATTTCATGTTTATCGATCACAACGATCGGCCGCCATTTTGGCCTTGCAGTGCGAATGCATTCGAATGTAAGCTAAATTGATAAGGCTCTCAGCTTCTTAAACACTTTTAGAAGCTTTCCATTTCTTTTAGCAGTTTTTGCTGTGCCAAATTTTTTTTTTTAGTTCTACCTACCTTTAAAATTTTTTAATAGGCAGCCTATCCATCAAAATTGCAAATTTCAAGACTCCAGCTTCAATATTGGCGACAAAATGAGCCTATATATTCGTGTAGCAGGTCATGAAATCATTTAACATTGTCTGTTAAGTGAAATCAGTTAACAGCTCTGCTAACACACAGCGCTGTTAACAGAGCAAACGTTGCGCTTGCGCTTTCAGCCCCTGCGCGGAGGGCGGCGACAGAGCTCAAGCTTTTTTGGAGAAAAGCGTAGGTGTGCGCGTGTGTGTGTGTGTGTGTGTGTGTGTGTGTGCATGTGTGCGTGTGAGAGAGTAATTTTGCAGTTTAAGCGAATTAATGTAATTGCAGAGGCGACAACGACGATTGCCGGGTGGGGCAGGGTGGGGGGGATGAGAGCAAAATCCCGCTCGTTGTTGATAAGTAAATCAAAAGGCAGATGCAAAGGCAGCAGAAATCATGTTGTTGTTATTGTTGTTCGTGAAAAGCAACAGAGTGTATACATATATGTATTATTATATCAACTCATTGTGTATGTCTATATGTATGTATCTGTAGCATCTGTTGTATCTGCTGCTCAGGCTGTGCCTGTTACTATAACTGTCTCTGTATCTGTATCTGTATCTTTAAGTCTCAGCAGCTCAGTAGATAATTGTGATTAGAGGTGATAAGACGAACGCGCATAGCTTGCCGCCCCATAGCCAGGCACATTGTCAATTTAGATATAGATACAGGTAAAATATTACACATGAAATACATATTTATTTTTTGCGTGTCTACAGTTTGGAGCTATAACTTGTGCTAATTTTGTGCTGAAACAAAGTTTATTTATGGCCCCCAGAGGCGGCCTTATCGCACCGAAAGCGGCGCCTATAAAAATATAAGCATATTAATATATATGCATACATACTTGAATAGTACGAGTCATATTTAATATCAGGGGTCGCTCCCAATTCGCGTCTGTCACTGTCTCGGCTCTAGATAGGCCACAAAAATGGGTCAGGCAATTGTCACAAGTCTTCTCCAACTCTCGTACACCCGTCCCATATAACTTGGTACGAGCTCTTCGCTGAATGAATTGTAACATGCTTTTGGCCTTCGGGCTTTTTTTGTACGCGTGCCAGATAAGCGATAAATAATATATTCCCAACCAACGCTAATCATATTCTTAATCGCAAGCAATTCCTGATACACAAAGTTGTTTTTATACCCTGAACCGATTGACAAAAAAAAGGAAGTATTTCTTAAAGTTTTTTTCTTTCGGTAACTTCTCTTTTTTATGTTCACAATATCGATAAATATCGATTGTGAGGCTCGCGTTTTTGGGCATAACTCGAAAACTATATGGGTTAGATACAAGAAAATTGGTTTTAAGGCTCTTGAGAAACATATACAGATTGAGGACATACCACTGTTTGGATACCCTTTCCAAGGCTCCCAAAAAATTGAAGAAAAGCCGAGCTTTGCATACCATATTTACGTCCGGAAAAGTTTCTGAATATCCATCTACAAAGTTCTTAGTTAGCCAGGAATGCATATTCCATAAGGTGCAGGGTATATTCTAGTCGTGCAGCCTAGCACATAGCTTATTGCAGCCACATTAAACCATGGTTTAGGAGGCTCAGATATATGTATATAGCTTGTCAATGGAGACGCACTTGTAGAATCTGGATGAATAAATATATAAAAACTAAATTGAACAGAGGCAAACAAGTTGTTTATGCCCTCAATAAATAAATAAATTAATATATAAGAACGCTAATAAACGTATATATAAATATTAGTTAACACCCAAAGTTGTTCCACCCAACTGCTCGAAACTAACCCGTTCTCGACAGCAATATTTCTAATGCCGTTTAGCTGCCAATATATCAATTGATTTAGTATGCACTAAATAAAGACATCTCAGATAGGAACGGAGACAAACGCTTGTCAAAATTGCCATAAATATTAGTTGAAGCGTATTCCAGCTAGTTGTCTTTTCGCATTTGTATCTGTATCTGTACCTGTATCTGTATCTGTGTCTGTATCTGTATCTGTATCTGCGTAATTTACGGCCAGATATCACGTACAGACTTGGACAGTTGAAGTTCGGCTGAGCAACAAACGGTTATCGCGATCATAAACATCGATCACTCACTCAGTTATCGATAAATATGACTCTATCGATAAATACGAGCTTATCGATAAATATGACTCTAACTTTTTAACTTTGTTTCGAACTTTCGACAGGGATCGCTTCCGTAGCCGCAGACGCGCCTCGATAGCCCCGCTGCCCGCCCTCCGACTGAACAGCAAGGAGATGTTGGCCAGCGATTTTGATACCCACAGCTTGGCCAGCAACCAGGCCTCGATCACAAGCGTCAACTCGTTGGCGAGTTTACTGCGCGAAAAGATGCAGGTGAGAAAAAGAGAGAGAGGGAGAGAGTTGGGAAAGAGAGAGCGGGAGAAGAGAGATGAGATGAGATGAGATTAGATAACATGAGAAAGAGAGATGAGATAAGATTAAATGGGAGAGAAAGAGAGAAAGAGAAGAGATAAGTGAGCGTGAAGATGAGAGGGAGAAGAGATGAAAGAGAAAAGAGATGAGATGAGAAAGAGAAGAGATGGGATGAGAGGAGATGAGATGATATGAGATGAGATGAGATGAGATGAGATGAGATGAGATGAGATGAGATGAGATGAGATGAGATGAGATGAGATGAGATGAGATGAGATGAGATGAGAGGAGATGAGAGAGAGAAGAGAGAGGAAACGGTGTGAAGAGAGAGAAGTCGAAAAAGTCTTAAAAGAGAGAAGAGTAAAAGTAGAATAAAGTTAAGTTAATAAGAGAATAATGCGCATAAATAAGTAGCTGCGTTTCGCTGCATACGGAATGTGCCAATTTTTATGAGAAATTATAAATGTAAATGTTGAGCAACATTTCGAATGACAAGTGGAATGCAGCTAATGCAGCCCGTTACTTTAATGATTGATCATCTGCTGACAGGCCTTTCCACAGCTGATACGGAAAAAGAAGCGCGAGACGAAGGACTACAAGATCAAGATCTTTGTGATCATAATGTTCTTCATCATAATCTTTCTGGTAAGTGGATTTAATGATTTAATCGAAACGTGCTTGAAGCTCACGAATGTCGTCCGTGCAGATTGGCTATGCGTACATTGCGTACCATCACCAGGTGCTGACCCGAAGCTATTTCCAGAAGATCAAGTTCAATTCGAAGGATCGCATCTTTCGCATACTGAGCCACGAGGACAAGGAGGTGATATCCGGCCACCTGGGCGTCACACTGGACAGCGACACGGCGCCGTTTCACTGCCTGGAGAATCATCGGCGCAGCGACGGCAGCGTCTGCATCGAGTGGAACGGCATTGCCCGGCTCCACCTGAACTTCGAGGACAAGCAGGTCTTTCGCTGTTACACGCTGCAATGGCAGGCTTTGAGGCCGGGCCTATTGCCCACAGACTGCTACGAGCTGAAGCGGGACAATGGCTTGTGGTTTGGCGGCGGCATCACCAAGGGCCAGGAATGGTCCCTGAGCTATGCAAACTTTGATTTTATGCCCTACGCCAGCGGCGATCACAAGGTGCATCAGTTTGGCAACGCGGTCAAGCGTTACTTCATCAACTCCATAGGCGTGGCGATGCAGGTGAGCGAACGCACGCCCCTCCAGCTGGGCATCAATCGCACCGAGAACCAGTTTTGCCTGCGTGCGGCCAACGATGATTTCACGTTTGTCAATCGGCTGACGCCGCTGCCCCAGCTGGACTACAAGATCTGCACGACGGAGGATATGCGCAGCCTGCACATGCTGATGACACAGCAGAGCCTCTGGGATGGCCTGACCGAGCAGGATATTGCGGAGCTGCATTCGCTGCTGGAGGAGCCCGTCTGGCGTATACCGAATCAGGCGCAGCGCGACAATCTGAACGAATCAATTATCTGTGACTATTCGGAGAATGCCATTGCCATGGGACTGGGTCACATTGTCATCAATGAGTTCTGGCAGGAGAATATTGGTGATTTCACTGTGGATCGCGTGCGCTTTCCCACGCTCAAGGACACCATCGATGTGCTGCATCGGCGCGGCTTTAAGGTCGTCTTCACCATCCAGCCGTTCATCAGCACGGACAGTCCGAACTTTAAGGATGCGGTCGCCCGCAAGCTGCTCATCTATGAGCGCTACTCGGAGCGCAGCATTCCGGCCCTGACGCGCTACAAGAGCAGCTCCAGCGCCGGCGTTCTGGACATTACGAACAATGCCTCGGTGCCCTGGCTGCTGGAGAAGCTGCAGCGGCTCAAGGATGAGTATGGCGTAAAGAGTTTCTATTTGGACTTGGGCACCGGCTACAATCTGCCGCATTACTATCAATGCCGCCAGCCGCTCGACAATCCGGACATGTATGCACGCATGCTGACCAGCAGCCTGGAGAGTGCCGGACTCATGGCCGTTTCCACGGCCAGTGTGGTGCCAAAGCCGCCAACATTCCTGAGCACGCCGCCGGCGAATGCCACATGGGAGGGTCTGCGGGATACGCTGGCCGCAGTGCTCAATTATGGCGTCATCGGCTATCCATTTGTGCTGGCCGGTGCCATTGGCGGCGACTATTTGCTGCAGCGTCCGCTCACCAAAATGGTCTCGTTCTATTCGCTGGCACAGCCGCCGCTGCCGGATGCCGAGCTCTTCATACGCTGGCTGCAGTTGGCCACATTCCTGCCAGCGATGCAGTTCAGCCATCTGCCGGATGAGTACCACAGCGAGCTGGTCACACGTGTCGCCCAGGAGCTGAAGGAGGTGCGCCAGACGGTGGTCATAGCGCTGCTCAAGAAATATCTTAGCCCCTCGATGAACGAGGGACTGCCGCTGGTGCGTCCGCTCTGGATGCTCGATCCCCATGATCCCGCCTGTCTCATTGTCAGCGATGAGTTCTCCGTTGGCGAGGAGCTAATCGTGGCGCCCATCTTGGATGCGGGTCTCGAGGAGCGTGAGGGTAAGTGAAGTCCAGCAACCCGACAAGCCACAATAATAATCCAAATTGATTCCATTCACATTTCGTGTTTTCAGTTTATTTGCCGCAGGGCGTCTGGAAAGACGGCATCGATGGCTCCCTGCGCAAGGGCAGCCGCTGGATGCACGGCTATCGTGTGCCCAAGGACAAGATTGCCTATTTCCGCAAAATGCCCGACAATACGCGCTTTTAAGCGCCCACAGTTCCAGTTCACACTCATCTCTTGTTATTTTAATTCTGTATTATTATTGTATTTTTATTTTTTTTTTCTGTTCTTATCTCAATATACAATATATATATATATATGCGCTGATAGATAATACTACATAAATCATATAAACAAATGTTGCCTAAACTCTGCGCTTAGTTTCTAGAATCCTTTTTTTTTTGACATTTTTTTTCCTCTTTTTTGATTTGTATTAAGTACATTATGTTATGCCCTGCATGCATTAGTTATTTAAACTAAATATAAACAAAGTTTATTGTCGTTTTAAACATTTGATATGCGCTTCCCAAAGTTAGCTAGGATTTGAAAATCTATTTAATGTTAAATACTTGTATTGAAAATTGTATTTTGGAAAGTCAAATTTAAGTGCAATTAGAGGACAGATCTCTTGATACTTAAAATTCTTCCTTAAGAAGTCGACACTCAAAGGAAACTCTCTTTAAATTTGATTGGAGACATTCCATATAATCCGATATTTTCTATGAATCACAAAATTTAAACACGATTTTTGGACAATTTTCCTTTGAAAAATCGAACATAAGATTGAGGTTAACTTCGCAAGTTCTATGAAAAATATCGCAATATGAAATACTGAAGCGAAATCGATTTATCGAAAATATATTTCTATTTGCACATCTCTAATTGCCTTAGATCGATATCTTGCGCAGCACCAGGTGGCGCCACCTGCAGGGCACACGCAAATTATTAATCGATAATTATTAATCGATAACATGACTTATCCAATAACTACACGTATAATTCGAACTTGTTAAATAAATATGTAAAACTGTCTGGGTTTGTAAAAGCAGCTCACTTAAATTAGCTTTCTATTTAATTATTAGCAATAAATAGTTGCCGCCACCGGTTCCAGTTCCAGTTCCAGTTCCGACTCCAGTTCCAGTTCCAGTTCCGGTTCCGGTTCCTAAAGCTCGCTCACTGCTTGAGCCGGCACTCGGGCAGCGTTGACTCGCAGGGCTCGGTTTCGGGCGGCCTGGTCAGTAATCCGCACTGGGCATCCGCGACAACAACATCATGCTGATCGAGACAGACAATGGAGCGACGCCGCTGCGGCATAGGTGCGCCCGGCTGGCGGCAGGTGAGCGGACAGAACTGCCAGGGACCCGGCCACCAGTGCGCCGGGCACTGCTGCTCGCCGCAGGCGCGTGTCTGCCTCAAGGGTCGCCGGTTCTTGGCGTGCGTCCAGCAGGGTAGCGTGTCGCCGAGCACTGCCCATATTGGACGAAGCACATGTATTGGTTATATGTCTAGAGGATCATTTGAAATGGACTCACGCTTGCCATTCTCCTGGCAGATGGGCTCGCGATGCTGCACACCGCCGCCGCAGCTGACGGAGCAGGCGGTCCAGTTGCTCAATCGCCACTGATGCTGCCGTCCGCTGGTCACATTGAAGGCGGGCAGCGTGAACTCATAGTAGATGCCCGTGTTGCTCTCATTGCTGCGCACAATTGCCTGCAGAGATGGTCGCAATAATATACAGAGAGCGAGAGTGGCAGGGGATCGGCTTCAGGTACTTACATAGAGCGCGATGGCATGCTGTATGGGCTGAGGTATTTTGATGGTCTCCCGCTCGTCCAGCCGATCGTAGAGGCTCTCGGCGCCGGCAATCTCGAGTTCGCCGGGCATGGAGATCAGACTGTCGCCATTCAAATAGAACTTCTCGCCCTGCGCCCGTCCGATGGCCAGAAAGTGCGGCGAATTGGCCAACTCCTTGATCAGTATGCGACGCGCTCGTGCCGGTATGTTAACGATCTGTACATAGACGCCGTCGCTCACATTGAAGGGCTCACTGTAGATCTCCTTTATGGGCTTGCATTGATCACCAGCACCGCCGCAGACACCGCAACGATCGTCCTGCATGTCCGAGTCAACGATCCAATCGCAACCAACTTTCTGAATGAAACGCTCGTTTAATTGATCTCGCCGAGCAGCTGGCCTTTAGTCGGTTTACCCGAACTTACCTTGCAGATGCCATCGATGCACATGTTGTTCGTGCCCAGCGTGCAGGGCGTACCGTCGAGCACAGTTTCGCCCCAGTTGGCGATTATCGTGTCATCCACATCACTGCAGAACAGGCGGCACGGATTGTCTACAAGTGTAAATTGTAGACTCGTTTATAATATATACAAAATTTTAAATAATCTTTCTTGTTTTTCATCCATTTTCCGCTTGTGGAAGTGGATTTTCCCCAGTTATCAGCTCTTGCTATGCAGGAATTTAGGCATGCATTGGAATCAAAATAAGAATCCGCTCAGGTAAGTGGATTTTGAAAAATCAGGTGAAATACGTATAAAGTGAATTACTGAAGCGATCTTTGAAAGCGACTTAAATTATTTGAAATTCAAATCAAATTAAATCAAATTAAAATTAAAGTCGAATTGCTTTTTTTCTAAAACATATTTCCGCCCGTAAAGGTGAATTTGAAATACGTATAAAATAATGATTTTGAGAATGTGCTCGAACCTAAAACTGGTCGGAAATAAATTGCAATTTCGACCAATTAACCTAAAGCTCTATTCATTTATGAATTTATGCATAAATATGTATTCCACCCAGTTTCCACGCTCGTCGATGAAATGATGCATATATTATATATATAGTATTTTTCTATTCCAGGATAACTGCGGACTTACTCTTGTCGAAGAAGGGCAGCCACTTGTAGGTGGCGCCCTGGTAGCTGACATTGTCGTAGCGTGCACACTGCTGCGCCCGGAAGCTGGGCTCGTGCTCCGGACAGGGCTTCTTGCGGCAGATCTTGTAGCGCTTGCGCTCCCCAATGCAGAAGACGCCGCCATTGGCCGGCACCGGTGAGTCGCATTCGCGCTGCTGTATGGAAACGCCGCCGCCGCAGCTGCGCGAGCATTCGCTCCAATCGCTCCAATTGCCCCAGCCGCCATGTATGGGCGTTAGCTCCTCCATGCGCACACATTTGCCGTTCTGGCACCATTTGTTCTTGCCGCAGGCGGTGCCCGGCGCCGTTGGGCGCATATTGGTTACGCACTCGCCGTTCACGCGACACCACAGCGTCGAGCAGAACTCGTGCGGTGCGGAGCAGGCGCCCACATCGCTGTCCGTGGTCAGATTGAACTGCATGCGGCACTGACGCTTGGCATTGTATCGCTCGCCCGGCAGCACCTCCGGATAGTTGTACTCATCCGGCGGAGTCGGCGAATCGTTCAGGCATTCGCCCAGTCCCTGGCTGCAGCAATCAATCGAAATTATTAACACCGAATCGTGACCAGTGCTAGCCAGCTACTTACTCCAGGAAATGGGTTATGTATTTCCGGCTGCAGTTTGACCAGCAAACCTGCAGCGTATCCGCTCCAAACGTGGGCGTCATGATGTGCACAATGGAGCCCACTCGCGGATGGCAGCCTATCTTGGCCGTGTCGTGGAACATGCCGAAGCTGTGCAAATACAAAATATAATGGATCATGTTTGAGACAGGTAAAAACTCGACATTAGGCTGGTCAGGTAAGTCGATTTCAAATATATAAAATAAAATTATAATCCGTTTTTTTAAGTCTAACATTTAAACATAGCATGAATTCGAATTTAATTTCTAATCGATAAGTTTTATTTCATTCTCTTCTCCCTTTATGATAATCGATTTTTAATCAATTTTCTGAATCGTTAACCCATTTAATTAGATTTCGATTCTTATCGGGCTATCGATAAAACGTGTCTGTCGCAGCACAATAGTTTTGCATACGTAAAACGTAACGTAATGACGTAAGCAACCTATTTTACGTAGTACAAACGTAAGGGACTAAGCAAACCCTTAAGTTTCTTGCAAACACGGAATTACTTAATCGATTTTCATAAAAAGGATATATGCGACTTTTGATATACTTGTACGACAAAACGTAATGTAATAACGTTATGCAACGGTGGCTTACGTAAGCGAACGTAGCGAGTCGCTCGACTCACACAGGGGTTAAACTCGATCAACATTGTTGCAATTGAACGACTCAGCGGCAGCTACCTACCTGCCCCCTCCCCCCCACCCCCCTTACCACTTGATTACCCGCTCTACTATAGTTAATCTGTTTAGATTTATTATTCGCATTGTCTTTGAGGAACGACACACAAAAAAAAAAAAAACAAACAGAAAAGATCAACAACAAAACGCGACTAGCAATTTATGCCACGCTCTGGGACTAGACTGCGGGCAAGTCAAAAACCTGATTATTAGAATAGTGCTTAAATCAGCACAGTACAAAATAAAAACAAAAACACACACACACACACACACATAAAGAGAGGGGGAAAATAAGCATATCGTTAGCCAGCGGCTGCCACCTGACGATGACCGGGCGACCCAGCGACAATCAAACGTAAATTGCACAACAACAAACAAGTCACATTGATTGAATCGGGCTGTGCTCGACTTGCAGATACCCCGCTTATCGATAAGCATAAACGATTTCATTTATAACGGCTATCGATAAGCATAAACGGTTTAATAACAGAAGGTAATCGATAAGCGTAAATGGTTTAATAACTGAAGGTTATCGATAAGCATAACAGATTATATATCTAAAGATGATCGATAAGCATAAACGATTTCAGATATAATGCTAATCGATAAGCATAAACGGTTTAATAACTGAAGGTTATCGATAAGCATAAATGATTTAATTTATAACGGTTATCGATAAGCTTAGGCGATTTAATATAGAAATAGCATGTGTCTCATTTCGTTTATCGATAAAACTATAATCGATTGAAGAAATTCAAAAGGTTGTCTGCAAAACAATTAAAATACTTTGCCGCTTTATCAGCCCAAGCTCTCATCATCTACCTATGTAGAGAGTTTTTTGTTTTACGTAAATCAGATATATCATTGGATGTTAATCTAGATCAGGAATAGTTATATGCCCCATTGAAAACGTATCACAATTCGCCTGATTACAGGGTATAATGACGATTGTGGCCGCTGCAGTGGCTGATCCGCTGGCCGGTTGAGTCAATCGCTACACGCCAGACTGACGGGCACTTGCCTGCGCTTATAAGGCATTTTACAAAAATCCACTTGGCACGAACACCAAACGAGATAAGCCTACGAAACCGGACAACTGCGACAGCCACCGGCTGTGCTACCAAATTGCTACGTACCGCACTCGCCGTGTGTGTGTGTGTGTGTGTGTGTGTGTGTATGTGTGTGTGTGCATTAGAGATGGACCAAAAAAATCCGTAACAAAATAAACATA
The DNA here is from genome assembly GCF_030788295.1 of Drosophila virilis. Lineage (NCBI taxonomy): Eukaryota > Metazoa > Arthropoda > Insecta > Diptera > Drosophilidae > Drosophila > Drosophila virilis. Next base: position 6,466,131 of record NC_091543.1, read on the forward strand.
AAGCAAACTAAAAACTTGAGCCTTAGCTTTTCATTAATCTTGACCAGATAAGCAAGTGCGTGAAAGCTCGAGTATTTTATAAGCATTTCATTGAAAGCTTAGGCCTAAGCTTTGGATTAATCTTGAACAGACTTTTGAAAATTGATTAAAAGCTTAAGCTGAAGCTCTCGATTAATCTTGGCCACATAAGTCCGAAGATTAAGATTCCTTTTTCAGTTTTAATGCACTAAAGGCGCTTTGTACTTGTACGAGCTTTCAAAGCTTTTGGAATTTAAGCTACTGAATTTTGTAAGAACCACGTCTTTTGTGTCTGTGTCGTATTTATATAATAAATATCATATCGTGTATCATATATACATATGGAGTATATATCATAAATAATAAGAGATTTACGAGTCGATCAGTTGTCCATCTCTAGCTGGGAGTTCGCGTGTGTGTGTGTTTCTCACTGGTTCTGCGACTAATTGAGTTTGAATAGCGCAAGGAGGGCGGCTAAATGCGGACGGGGCCAAAAGGGAGGTTGATAGTCGAGAAGAGGTGGGTAGAGGAGGAACGGGGCGTGTGTGTATGTGTGTGTGTGTGTGTGTGTGTGAACAACTATCGACTGTGGGCGTGCAACGCAGGCGATCATTGTCACAACACACGCAGGTGTCAAAGCATCCGTCGCGTCCACTTAGAGCAGCCATTCATGCGATTTGTTGTTGTTGTTGTTGTTGGACCCATTGATTTTGAATTGAAAGGGTATCACGATTCGGTGACAATGTATGTAACACTGAAAACTCAGCATCACACGCATGAACCAATCATATTCTTCTCTCATTATCGTAATATCGATAAATATCGATTTTGTGAGCCGATTGTCCGTTTGTCCTTCTGTCTATTGTCTTGAAACTTTGCATAGGTCTGTCTTTTAACATGCTAGTTGAGGAGGAGGAGAAGGAGTGGAAGAGAGGAAGCTAGCATGTTGGCAAAGTCAGCTTGGCGGTGGGTATCCGCTAGTCGGACACGCCCGACTGGCTGGCTGGCTGCTTCGATTCATTCATTAAACGAATTGGGCTGCACATAAATCTCTTTTGGCTGGCCGATCAATTGATGCATTTGCATTGCGTTGGCCGTTGCCGGCGGCCAAGTGACCGCAGCTCGACTGGAAGTGCATTTCGATGTTGGCCAACATGCGCATGGACAGACTCTATGCAAATGTGGCGCCGCGGCAGCGACGAGGGCAGCAAGGGGGGTGGTGCAGCATGCTAACTGATACGGAAGTTGTTCGACTCACTTGTGGCCCAGTTCGTGCGTGATCGTGTGGGAGAGCATGATGCCGTTGTCCTCGTTGACGCTGCACGATTGCTTCGGCTTGCACATGCCGCCCACATTGGCCAGTCCCAAAGTCCTGCAAGACGGGCATAGATTAGACAAGGGGGGGTTTAGGTTTGGGGTTCGGGGTTCGGGGGTGGGATCTACTACTCACATGCAATTGTTGCCGCAAATATTTTTGCGTGTTATCAGTATGGCGACATCGTGATGATGCGGATCCTTCTCGTTGTGCGTGTTCAGCTTGTGCTGCCAGCTGCAAAAGCGATCCAGATTCTTTTGGGCATTCTGCGTGAGATTCAGCTCCGGTTCCGTATCGTTCTCCTGCAGCTGTATGATGCGCACCACAACGATCTCGATGGCATTGCCAATGCTGGGATCCTTGTACAGGGCGGACACCATATTCATAATGGTCAGCAGATAGCTGACGACGTCCTTGTGAAACGCGGACATTGTCGCATCCGCCACAATGAGTGTCTCCACGTGCCGCGGACTGCTGATCGAGCGACGGCTGCGCTCCATATGCGTTGCCACCGGCTGTGTATCGTATTTGAATTTCGTGTGCGGATGCTTTTGCAGGCGCCGATGAGGATGCAGCTGGTGCTGATAATGATGATGATGGAAAAGATGCTGCTGCTGCTGGAGCTGATGATGATGATGATGGCGTCGCACCTTGCGACCGCCTTGTATTTTAAACTTGCCACGCGCCTGCCACTCCAGACGCGTCTCCATGCGGCGTCGCGGCTCCCGTGTGCCACAATTGCTAACCGGACTCGAGCTCTGGCTCTGGCTCTGGCTGTGATTGCCGCGCTGCTGAGCCTTGTGGTGCTGCTCCTTGCGCTTGCGCTTGTGCTTGTGACGCCAGTGCGGATCCGCCTGCCAAATGCAAACCGAAAGCAGAGCACAAATGGACGCTAATTAGTATGTTGGCAGCTCGCACGCACAACAATTTAGTTGGGCTTACCTTTTGCTTGGGCTTCACCGCGGAGCGCTGGAAGACCACGTGCGGATGCCCGTTGATTGGATGCGCCGCATGCTGCTTTGAGGGCTCTATGTAATACTCATTGCTGGCCGTCTTAATGTGGCCCACCTGGCAAAAGGCGATAAGAAATAGGCAACCCCAAAAAGAAAATCAATGTCAAGCAGAAAGACTTAGGCAACGAACTTGATCAAAACAAATGACTTAGGCAACAAACTTGGAAATGTGCAACTACACTCGAAGGGAAATAACGAAAAATAAATGAAAATCTGCACATCTGGCTGAATATATGTTATATTTCGGAAACCGTAATATATTGATTTGCGATCTGCATAGCATATATATTCATTTGTTGTTTAGTTAGTCACTCACCAGACCGGAGCAGGTGGATATGGCCACGTTGGCCGAGGGCTGGCCGCGCACCTTGCCATGAAAATGGCAATTGAGCTGATGCGCCGGCGGCGGCGCACGTGTGCGCAGATCGCGACGATGTCGCTCCACAATTAGCTGCGGCGCCAGAAAGTAGCTGTGCGGTCTGCAATGCACAATGGGGCATGGTTATGGTTAGGAGCTGCTGCTGCTGCTCGCACAGAGTGGCCAACGACCAAGACTTACGTCAGCTCCAGATGCAGCGTCTCGTCGCGCAGCGGCAGCTGTAAATGCAGCTCCGGCTGTGCCTCAACGCTGCGACGCTGCCGTCGATGATCCCGCTGATGGGCATATTGGAGGCTGTGCGTCATGAACGCGCCGTCGGCGTGCACACGCCGCGGCACCACCAGCTGCCCCTCGCCCGCCACCAGCTCGTCCGTGTGCAGGCCATACAGCGTTTCACAGCCGACGTCAAACGAGCTCAGCCACAGGCAGAGCAGGCTGCTCAGATAAAGGCGCTTCATAGTTGGGCGCTTAAGTATGCTAATTCTCACTTGTTCTCTCTCTCTCGCTCTCGCTCTCGCTCTCTTGTTCGCTGACTGACTCTTGATATTCGCACTCTAGGTGGCCTTTAGCCGTTGTCCATGCGTTTTAGCAGCTTGCCAATTAGCGGGCACATGGCCGCAGTTGCATTATATGCAGGCGCAGAAGCCCAATCACAGCCTGCTCAGATTGTCGCGTGGCTGCAAGGGAAAGCATAAAGATTCGGTTGATTAATTTCCAAAATATGTGTATTGGTATTATACTGCTGCAAGCTTGAAATGGAGTCACAATCGGGCAGAGAAATGCAATTCAAGCATGTGAGTCTGCTCCAGTCGGGCTGAGCGACTGGACGATACCCTGCACCAGGCTTACAAACATTCTTGCTTCCTACTTTCTGCCTCTTGTTAAGATCACTTTAACACTCGATAATACCCATAGATAACTATTTTAAGTATACATAACGTACAGAACATTCGCTGTTTGTCATACAAAACGAGAGAACCACAGCTGGTATACTACCTGGCAAAAATTAATTTGTGCAAAATATATTCATGTTACAGCACAAATCAGATTTACAGCTGAGTAAAGCGCCAAATGACACGAGTTGAATGTGAAATTTATACTGACAATTAAACAATATTGCAAACTTGAACGAAATAGCTTATTCTCTAGCGTAAGCTTTCGCTTTAAGCTCGAGTGTAGTTATAGAAAGCTTAGAGCTTTCTTTTACTCATTACAAAAAAAGCTTTAAGCAAGAGCTTTGAAAAAGAGCTTTAAGTGAACTTGTAAGTCAGCTTTATTTACCCTTTGTGCATTATGTAAAAACTTAAAGCTTTAAGTGAGCTTGTTGCATTTAGTTTAATAGCTTAACTGCTTTGAAAGAACGCCTGAAGCTTGCTTCATTGCATCAGGCGAAAGCTTTAAGCGAGATTATAGCATTTAGCGGGAGCTTTAAAGGACAGCTTTACGTTAGCTTTTTCGTAAGGTTACACGTGGGCTTTAAGTGAGCTCCTTGCATTAGGCCAAAGCTTTAATCGAGCTTATGGCATTTAAAAACTGTAATAACTGTAAGCCATGTAGCTAGACAACAGCTTTAAGTGAGCTTTTTGCTTTTAGTGCACGTATTAGAGTTAACTTAAAGCTTAAAGCTTGATTAAAGCGCCATTGTAAAGTACTCAACATTCGCTTAACCTATTTAAGACCTAATTCTATAACTTGCTGTACGTGTTTAATGTGTTAAAGGGTATATACTAGTCAAGCACGTGCTGCTCGCGAATTTTTTGTGCTGTTTCATAATGCAATTAATCCAATAATCAAGTAGTTGCCGTTGGCAGCAAGTGTCATTGTGACCATAAGCACTTGGCTCAGTTGACAGCAACAACAACAAGTCAGAGTGCTCGACTAGGGGATACCCTAACTCTAGTTTCCTTCTGCGTAGCCGTGCTACTTCATCTTCCAATTGCTCTACATTATATGCAATTTAAATATGGCATATTTATTTAATATATGAAAATGAGGCAACTTTCTAGTTTTTGAGTAAGTGGGAATTTTTACCCAAAATCTGATATATTCTTTAACTAAATACACTATACGAGAAGTTACACATCAAGTAAAGTCTATCTACCACTTGTATATTATTTTACGAGTTGGGCTAAAAAAAAAAAAAAAAAAAAAAAAAACAAATCTCAAAATCGATATTTATCGATATTATATCAATTGCAGAATATATCGACATAAAATCCTAATAGGCAATAAATATGTTTTCGAATCGACTCAGCGTGTCGCTCTGATCAGGTTGATGCTTGCGCCTTTCTGTTATATACATTTACACACAACAGTTTACCCATTTCGCATAAGTACAGGGTATACAAAGCAACAACAACAAGGCACAACCGCAGGCCGCGTTGGTGTCGCTTCGGGCCACAATGCATTCAGATTGAATTACAATTGTGCGCATTTCATCAAAAGCTGATGTTGTTGTTGTTGCTGTTGTTGTTGCTGTTTTAACTGGAAGTAGCAATTGTTGCTGCTGCAATTTTGTAGCTGCGCCCTGGCGCCAGCGCTTTTATTGGCAGCTGGAGGAGACGGCCGACGGATACAGGACACTTGCGTTGCGGAGCGCCATGAATGATGCAAACCCGATCGGGCCAGACAGACAATTATGGCATAAATTTCTACGAAAATATGCAACAACAACAACAACAACAGCAACAACAAAAAGTTGAAAACAAAATAACTATTTCCAGCTAATAAATAAAAGCTGATTAGGTTTTAGCTTTTTAGCAAATGCTTGACAATAAAACTGAAGCCTGAGTTGTGCTTGCCGCAGATTTTGGCCAGGCGGCGAGAAAGGGTGTGTGTGTGTGTGTGTACGTTTTTTTTTTTTGTTTTTTTTTTGGGTACTGCCCACAGCCAGACAATGGCTAACCAAATTTAAAGCCAAAAAAATGGGCAATAAAATTAAGCAAATCATTTGAATGCGGCGCTTCAAAGGCAACACACACGCAAGAGAACAACCAGCTGCGGCAAGTCGAAGTTCAAATACCCTTACAGCCATATGAAACATAAGTGTAGCTCGTAGTTGCAGATGTCTTGAGGTACAGAAAAGTATCCAATTTGGCATTTATATAGACATATGCTATAGTCAATGTGCGTCTATAAGATCTATATACAGGGTATTGACAAATCTGATCAGATGCTTCGTCTTGAACTTGGCCCTATCAAATTGATCTATATACACCTCGAACTGAGGTTACTTCATTCACGACAAAATCATAATACCCTCTGATAGAGCATGGAAACAGCGATATTGTGTGTCATTATCAAAGATCAACACACGACAACTTAATTATTCAATAGATGAACAGATGACACGAACTCGAAGTCGAAGTCGACGTCGACGTCGCAGCAGACGCTCGAGAAGATCGCAGATCTCCAGCCGGCAACTGGAGAGTCCCGTCTAGTCAGTCAATCGTTGTTGTTGTTGTTGTTGTTGGCGCTCTTATCACGATCACGATTTGTAATTTATGATAAATGTTGGCAATTCCATTAATAAAATTAAATAAAGCTCATTAGCTGGCAACACAAAACAAACTCTTTTGGCCAGGCGCAAAACGTGGCCAAAAACAAAATGCAAATATAAATAATACAAAAAAAAAAAAAAAAAAAAAAACTTTACTTAAGAAAGCAAACGACAACCCACTTTGTATACCCTATGCTTGACTTGAATGGAATTTCATAAGAAATTGATCTGGAGATGAAATATTATATGACTTTTTTCAATTTATTATATTAAGTACTCTATTTCATCTAAATTTATTTTCTCTGCAGCTCTCAATAGTTTCGCTCAAAGCTAAGCACTCCGATTTTTTTTTGCTATACTTAAAATATATTTAAGGCTAAACAAAATGTTAGCTAAACTTTTAAAGCATATCAAAATAGAAATGTGTTTTAGACTAAGCAAAGCCAAAGGAAACTGTCTGGGAAACTGTCTCAGCTGCCTTTTGTTTCGGCATGTGCAGTTAACCTTTCACATGCTTCAAACCAGCTATTGGTTCAAACCCTGTCTTGTTTTAAGCGTGTATTTCGAACGGCGTACGTCAGCGACTTCCTAAGCTAAATAAATCTTTATCTTATGACGTCAAGCCAGATGCACAAACTGGAAAGACTCGCATAGGAAGTGTATTGAAAGACATTGATTTTGTGAGGCGCCTGAAGCAGGCGCCGTTTTAAATTATATTCAAATAGTATGAGAAAAACCCAATGTGACAATAAAATACTGGCCCAGTCACCAGTTCCAGTTCTCGGCTCTCAATTGTCGTCATCAGTTCCCAGTTTCCAGTTGCCCGCTGCCAGTTGCCAATTGCCAGTCGCTCGTCCAGAGTTTGGAGGCTTCTTTCTAAGCGTCTGCGGCAAAACTTAAAAGCGGCGCACAAAATTAGCAAGCGCCAGATTATCATAATGTTAAATGACTGACTGCAGTTGTGCGTCTCTCTCTCTTCCTCTCGCTCATCTCTCTGGCTGCTCTTGGAACAGCTAAAAGCTGGCTGCCGCCACTTGGCGCTGTGCGTCGGCTTGCAGGCGCCACTTTTAATTATCAATCAATCAATCAATCACATTTGACGTCTCCCTCCATTAAATGTCAGCCAATTGATTGAATTTTCATTTGGACAACGACAACGACAACGACGGGCATGCCCATACCCCATACCTATTGCTGTACTCATGTCCAGGCGCCAAGCCACATGCCCCTTGCCCCATGCCCCATGGCCCATTCATTGATTGATCAATGATGTTGTCTGGCTCGTTGCCCTGATTGATGAACTGCAGTCGAGTGTGCTTGCCTTTTCAGCAAATCTCTGACATTGTCAGACGAACAGGAATACCTTGGCGAAATTGCAAAGATGCTTAGCTTTAGCTTTGCTATCGCTTTTTTAACTACTTGGGCGACATTTAAGCGATAGCAGGGCATTTATTCAGATAGTCCGCAAAATTGTTAAGCATGCATATCCGTTTTCTTATACCAAACGCAGACCAAGTTTATTTTTCGCTTTGCTGCAAATTTAAATTAAACGAATTTTTTCCAGCTGCTCTTCTCCTCGATTCTCAAGAAGTCAAGTAGGCTCTGCAGTTTTCATGCTAAGCTAGTGTAGTGTTGTGTAGTAGTGCAGTGATTTTTTTTTTGGTTTTTTTTTTTTGCATGCATGCATGTATGTAAGTATGCATGTACATGTGTACATATGTGTGTATGTATGTATGTATGTATGTATGTATGTATGTATGTATGTATGTATGTATAAATGCACGCATGTCTGCATGCCTGTCTGCATACATGTCTGCATGCCTGTCTGCATACATGTCTGCATGCCTGTCTGCATACATGTCTGCATGCCTGTCTGCATACATGTCTGCATGCCTGTCTGCATACATGTCTGCATGCCTGTCTGCATACATGTCTGCATGCCTGTCTGCATACATGTCTGCATACAAGTCTGCATGCCTGTCTGCATACATGATTGCATACATGTCTGCATACATGTCTGCATGTATGCATTTATGTGTCCGGACGTTCATTCACACATGTACGCATGCATGCATGTTTGCATATGTACAAAACAAGTATGCATACATGTGTGTACAAACATGGCATGCATAGGCAAACTTAAGTCTTCGCCCAAAACATCTTGAATGAGTTTTTTGTATAGATCTTTGAATATAAACTTGAACACGAAACAACACCCACCTCTTGCGGCTTGGGCGTTAATAACCAATCTGTCTATCAGTCAGGACAAACAGTTTTTTATATAGAGATATATTATTGTTAAGATAGCGATAGAATGGCGATACTGCAGCAAAAAGGATGTGTCATCGAATCGTGCACGTTTCCAGTGAATCATTGAAACACTTTGATGACCCACGCATCGAATGATCTCACATAGTTTCTCTTATTTAGGCTGTTTTCCTCGATTGCCAATTTCACTATAGACCAAATGTGATTTACCTGCACACACACACACACACACGCTCGCACACTTCTTATGTGCTCATAATAAATTTATTATTATGAGCGTTTTTTAACCATTTTGTATTTTTTATTGAAAAAAAAAAAAACAACAATATATAAATATATATTTCAATGGCCGGCGTTGGCGTTCCAAAATTGACATTTGTCAACAGCTTTGTTGACGCTTTGCTTAATTTATTAGCCACGTTTTGTTGTCGCTTTACATTTGGCCTGGCTGCCCGATCACATCATCATCTAGCGCTAATGATCATCATTAATGATCATCATTTGGGGCATAGGCGACAAGCTGAGCTTTGTATGCAAATAAATGCGACCAAAAGACTCGCACACTAAATACCAACAGAAAAATCCCAGAAAAAAAAAAATACAAAGAAGAGTACTTTAGACGGAAGTGCCCGACGAGAGAATGCCCTACCTCTTTGTTCCGTCCCGGTTCTGATCAGGAATATATATGCTACCAGCCTCATAAATTGTCACACAAATATTCCTAATCATTTTCAATAGGTTCACGGTATTAAAAACAAATAAATATACAAATTTATTTTATTTGTGAGAAATACCAATTTTAGTTTCAAAACATTGAAAATGCCGGTTCTAATTTCTGGTTTTAATTATCTCTAATTTATGATTTTTATTGTTAGTTTTATAGCTATTGTTAACTTTAAGCCAATTTATAATTCAAATTTAAGCAAAACTATATTATAAATTAATTAGATGTTATTTAGGCAAATTCTTGACGCATGCGAATCTAAGAAACTATTACGATAAAAACTATTATTAGTATTAGTTTAACTTTTGGTATTAGCATTAGTATTGTTATTATTATTGCAATTATTATTATTAATATTATTGCTTTTAGTATTGTTATTGTTAGTATAATTACTATTATTTGTATTAATATTGGCATTAATATTAGGGCATATTTCTGATATTTATTACCCAGGCTCTATATATTTGGGTTTCCATCAAGTAAGCTTAGATCAGCTTTAAAAACTTCTCTTTTGGATCGCCCCTGGAACAAACACTATATGCCCCAAGAACGTTTGAGAACCTCGCCGTTGTAACTTCTTTGGGCAACATCTGCCCAACCGCCCAGGCATATGGCAAAATCGTTCAGAAAATGGCAAAGATTGCGGCAAAGGGGCGAGTTGTGGAGTTTATGGAAAGATTTCACTTGGATGCGAGGCAGAGACGAGACCAAAGCAATTTGTACGCCTACCAGGCAACCGAGAGAGAGAGAGAGAGAGAGAGAGAGAGAGAGAGAGGGAGAGCTGGGCTGCATGAGAGAGTACGAGAGCGAGAGAGACTCGCATATTGCTGTGTGGCTTCATTCATATCTGTATATGTATATCTCTCTTCTTTTATTTTTCATTCATGCGTTGTAGTTTCATTGAGACACACACACACACGCACACCCAATGCGAGACACACACACACACGCACTCAGCTTTTATTTTTATGAATGAAATGAAGCTTTTAACGTAGTAAAACGCGCTGCGACGGACGTGCGCACAGGAGAGGCGCGCGGGCCGGGGCCGTGGCCGGGGCCGGGGCCGGAGCCTCCGCTCTGTCCAGATCGCACGTAACTCCAACCAAAGGCGCATATGTGGATCTAATCTTGTTGTTGTTGTTGCTGCTGCTGTTACCGTCTCGAGGCATATTTTAATTTCTTTAGTGGCGGGCGTCTCCGCGTCGGTTCCATCGCATGTGGGCCGAAAATGTATTTTTTATGGCGACGTCGTTTGATTTTTTATACCCTCGACCCATTGAAAATTGTTTCAAATAAAACGGGGTATAATGTGCTTGTGCAAATGTGTACAAGAAGACATTTACGATCACATGCATTCTATATATATAAATATACTTATATATCTGATCAGCTTAGTCTCAGATTAGTAATACGAAATATTTACTCTCTGCCTTCCACTTTTATGTTATCGATAAATATCGATAGAGATGGTTTTTTGGTATATATGACTCGATTATTCACTGTATGGTTACGACATCGATAATTATCGATTTTGAGATAGCTTTTCAGAATCATTGAAAAACTAAAATGCTAATTACTTGACATAAATATAACTCGCTTAATATATGCAGGTATCGATATCATATTCTTCGATAATTATCGATTTTAAAGCATGAAAACTAAAGCCTTGCTCGTTTGGGATATAGCCTGATATTTGTGTGCCAAACGTGAAAATCCCATAAAGATCGGATCACAAGCTCCGAAGTTAAGCCAGAGTAAATAGTGGGACCAAAGTGTGGAGGCAAGCGAAGAGGAAGCACAACCGCTGCGCTAACTTAGCCTGTCTGTGCGTGGGAAGGTATACGCTATCAGCTTGGCGCTGTTTGTAGGGTATGTGTTAGTCGAGCAGTGGGATTTACTGTTTGCTAAGTTTCTATCTCTCTTCAGCCTGTTGTTGTTGTACAACAAATGCAGGCCATAAATTTTGCACAGGCGTTGCTCGGGATGGCCACGGATCGTCAGCGCTCGCCGAGTGTTTGGAGTTGGAGATGGAGAGGGGAAGGGAAAGGGGAAGCGGCTGTGGAAGGGGGGCTGTGTGTGCGTGTGTTGTGGGACGCACTGCAGCCCACAAAAAGAAAAAAAAAAGTTATAACAAATCATTTAATTTGCTTTTATCTGTGCTGTCTCATACAATGTTGTTGCTGGCCAAAAAAAAAAGAAAAAAACATGCGCGGCGCTTATTTTGACCATTTTTGGGTGCTGCCTGTGGCATTTATTTGGCTCGCCTGGCTCGCCGTGTATCCGACAGATACACATACCGTATCTGTATCTGTGTATCTATGTATCTAACAGATGCAGATACAGATATAGATACAGGTTCAGATACAGATACACAGATACAAATACAGATACAGATACGGTATGTGTATCTGACAGATACACAGATACAGATGCAGATACACATATATCTGTGTATATCTGCATCTGTGTATCTGTATCTGCATCTGTGTATCTGTCAGTATCTGTGTATCTGTGTATCTGTATCTGTATCTGTATCTGTATCTGTATCTGTATCTGTGTATCTGTGTATCTGTGTATCTGTGTATCTGTGTATCTGTGTATCTGTGTATCTGTGTATCTGTGTATCTGTGAATCTGTGTATCTGTGTATCTGTGTATCTGTGTATCTGTGTATCTGTGTATCTGTGTATCTGTGTATCTGTGTATCTGTGTATCTGTGTATCTGTGTATCTGTGTATCTGTGTATCTGTGTATCTGTGTATCTGTGTATCTGTGTATCTGTGTATCTGTGTATCTGTATCTGTATCTGTGTATCTGTATCTGTATCTGTATCTGTGTATCTGTGTATCTGTGTATCTGTATCTGTATCTGTATCTGTGTATCTGTATATGTATCTGTATGCGAGTGTGTGCTCTGTGCGGTGCTGAGATCACACAGGAAATTAGCTTAATATATGGCTACCGTTTTGCCCGAAACCAACAACAACAGCAATCAAATAAAATAAAAAACAATGCGAAACAACTGCAAACAGCAGCCGCAGCACGTTAATAGAAACAGAAAGAAAACAGAAAGAAATCGAAAAAAAACGTTTCGTTTTTTTTTCACACTATTCCTCCACAAAATAAATTAAGAAACAAAGTAAAAATACACAAAAAAAAAAAAAAAAAAAAAAAAGAAAAAACCCAACTGGCGAGCAGCTATATCAAAAGACGTCAAAATTATGGATGCATGGACGCAATCGTAACTCTCTGGAAATTATTTGATCGCACGGCACAATGTTCTACAGTGAAAGCTCCACAGAATGGACAGCTCCTTGGACAAATGTGAAAAATTAGCAAAAGTCAATTCTTTGTTGGTTTTTTAAATGTTCTCTGCATTTGTGCTTTTCATTTCAAACTCAAAGAATCCTTTGCGGAGGAACCAATGAAATTAAGTGGAAAATAAAATTTAAATTTGACTTAAAATAATCTCTAAATAGCTTGAAGCAAAACATAAAAGTCTTAAGGCATCCTATAATGAATACCTCATAGAGTTGAAGATGTCTCCAGTTTTTTCACGACAAACTCATGAGGGCTACAAAATGGTTGTTTAAAGACTTTTCTGCTTGCTTCAAGCTATTTTGAGCTTGTTTTAAGTCCAATTTGCATAAAGCTTCTTTTCACTATATTTCCTGTGTTTCGCTCAATTGATTTTTTGATATAAGAAATGAAAAAACAGAAGATAAAAATATATGTATTTCCTTTTATATATCTATGCACGCGCATACAGTATCCAGAGTCGGGTCGGTATAGCCAAATCCGTCTAAATATAAGATGAATCCAGCCGAATCGGACTTCTATATTATCAGAGTACCAAAGGAAACATGGTTCTTTGAGTTATCTTGACACCAGACTCAGCTTTGACGTGCTTTACGATCCTCCTCACATATCTTTCAAGCCGTAAAGTATCTTCGGCCTGTCAAAGATAGCGCTTCTTTCTTGTTTTTGCCTAATTGAATACTCTCAAAATTACATTATATTTTTAATAGATGCGCTCGCAGCAGCTTTTGTTAAAAACTTAAACTTTTTGCTAAATAATCCCTCCTAAGATTTCTTCCCAAGAATATGTGTAAGAATTCTTGAATTTTAATTCGAAAAAAGTTTTATCAACAAAAACATTTTCAGGCAAATTAAAATTAACATTTAGAGGGAAACATGAACTAAAAAAATGAATATTATTATTTATTTGATGCTTCTAATATTCTATTTTTTATACAACTAATATTTGCTTTTCTTTCAATTCTTGTTCTTGAAATTAAAATGATAAATATTTAATTTGAGTAAAAATGAATTTCCATGAATTAAATGTTATAATTTGTGTAAATCGTAGAGCACAAAAAAATTGGAGTAATCTTTATTGAATACAAAACTGTTCTTCATAAATAGTAAAAAACATTTCAGAACTTTTTTTGTTACAAATTTGAGAAAAATGTGAACTTTTTTTCAATGAATTTGAGGTTTTTTAATTTCAAATTGAATTGATTTGTTCGACTTATCGGCGGAAATGTTTGTTTTTTTGTGAACTCATTTTGAGTAGAAATTGAAATTTGTTGAAAACATTGCATATAATATTTATAATAATGAATCTATGATTGTGCTTGGAGGGCGTTCCGAGTACTCACCCCTGCTGAGATTGTTGTTGTTGTTTGTTTTTGCTCTGAATGAAGCCCGTAAAGATGTCAACCGCAAATGCCGACGTTCTTGCTGATTATAATTATGATGATAATGCTCGACGATGATGATGATGTTGATAATTATGCTGGGATGATGATGATGTCAGGTAAATGCTGCGGGCAACGCCGAGCGATTTGGGTCGTCGCCGGATTCTTCCAGGCACAAAAAAGTAAACAAAAAAAAAACTTCCAAAAAAAAAAAAAAACACCAAGAGCGTTAATATGTTTGCGCCGGCGATGACTAAGCGTTTTTTCAATATTGATTTAGTTTCTGTTTCCGTTCTTACGCTCACTTCTTCTTCTTCTTCTTGTTATTGTTGTTGTTGTTGTTTGTTGCGCATGCGCCACACGCGCTGATAAACAAACAAACAAATAAAAAAAACAAATAAATAAAATTGTTGTGAGAACGAAAATTGCACGAAATGAAATCAATTTCCGAAAAATCCATTAAAAATTAAAGCGATTGCGCGCGTTTTTTTCTTATTATTTTCTTTTTTTTTTTGTTTCCGATCGCTTATCGATGCCAATTTCAATTTCAATTTCAATACAATGCGATTCGATTCGAGCTTGTGCACACAGTTGCACGCGCACGCGCGCACACTCTCTCACACACACACACGCACACGCACACGCTCACGCACACACACGGACACGCCGGCGCAGTCGCCGTTCGGACTCAAACTAAGTGAAAATTGCAAGCGGGCACTGGTTTTATTGAAAGGAAAGATTGGGGAGCCAGCCCAAAGCCACAGACACAGCCGGAGCCCAATGAGCCGAACTAGTGCCGGGCCGCACGAGCGCAACGAGCGAACCAGCAAAACGAACGAACGAACGAACGAACGAACGCACGAACGAACGTGCGAGCGCGACACGAGCGATTCTGGCTGCGGCAGCGCAGCTCCCGCTGATGCGCGCGCGCTCTCACTGAATGGAGTTAGCGGCGTCAACGTCGGCGTCTTATTGCCGCGCCAGCTGCATGTGACCCCCAGCGAACACCCCACCAAAAAGGAAATGCGACTGCTGCTGCTGCTGTCGCCGTCGCCGTCGCTGCTGGCAGTGACCCTGTCGCTGTGGCCCATTATCAGCGTTGTCATCATGCGACTCTGTCTGCAGTTGTTGTTGTTGTTGTTGTTGTTGTTGTTGCTATCAGCAAGGCAACTGTTTGCAATATAATTATAATCATATCATGCATATCTCATGTTCCGTCTTCTTTTCTTTTTTTTTTTTTGTTCTTTATGATGCGCAGAAATTGCTGCCTTATCTCGCTCCAGTTCCAGAAACAGCCGCACAGCGACGAGGCGGCGCCGCGTCGCAGTCAAGGACGACACCGTTAAATGCACAAAAGCGCCAGCGGCGCAAAAAGGGGAGTAAATTGTTGAAAATTATCACATTGTAAGCGAAAAAAAAAAAACTGCAGACGAACCGCGCTGCCGAAGATCATTAACAATGCGCCGTGGCGCGCAAAAATAGCCACGAGCAGAACAAATCACATTATATTGGTCTACGTCGGCGACGTTGGCGTCGATGTCGGCGTCGCAGTCAGCGTTGACGTCGTTGCACGTTATTTTTAAAAATTTGTTACAATGGCGCCCCGTTTGATTTTTAGGCGCCAAGCGGTGGCGGCAAATTGTGGCGACACGTCTGCTGCTGGAAGCAGCGGCAGCGACGGCAGCGGCAGCAGCACCAGATACAAATGCGATAATGTGAGGAGGAACATACGAAATGCTGAGATACAAGATAAGAGCAATGCACGGGAGAGGCGCGACGCGACGCGACGCGACAGCCAGCAGACGCCAGCCAAAGACGCGTCGCGCAGCATCGCCAACGCCGACGCTGCCGTCGTCGTCGTCGTCGCCGTCGCCGTTACCGATGCCAACAGATATCAAGCACGTCTCAATCTGAAATCATTCAGGGCCGGTCTCTCGGCCCCGGCTTGGCCAGAAAGGTTTTTGCCGGTGATGCTTGCGCCGCCAACGCCGCTCAATTAACAATGAAAAGTCGGTCTGGTACGTCATAATATATTTTTATCTGATTACCAGGCAGCAGACGCCAGACTAGCCACAAATCGTGCGTTGGCACAAGCACACACACACACACACACACACACATGCGCACACATACACACGGCTACCTCCCAAGCATCATCCTTGCTATCTGTGTGTGTGTGTATGTGTGTTGATTTTTTTTTTCGCGTGACTCTCAGATCTCTAATCAAGAAATCTCACTTGTGGCGCCGCCGTCGCATCACACATGTGTGCGTGCATCTGTGTGTGTGTGTGTGGCGCCAACATTGTTAAACGCCGCTTACATTTCGCAGCTGAATGAATGGTGCCGCGATGTGTGGCCAGGTAGCATGGCCTATTGTCCATTGTTGTTGTTGTTTTGTTTTTTTTTTTAATGCTGACGCATGCTTTGCTGGCAGCACAGCGCAATCCTTATTTGAAATAACAATTTAAATTTCAAATTGAAAATCAAACGGGTTTTTAACGCGCCGCCGTTGACATGCGAATGGCAAACGCCACGAAACAAGTAAACAAAACAAACTGTGAACAGCTGTTCGACAAGGGCTGCAAGCAATTAAATAAAATACGTAATTCGATACGCAATTTCATTGAGTATTTTTAGAGTATTATTACTATTAGAACAGAATAAAATCATAAATTATTAGAATTACTTTTGAATAATATCGCTAATTGTAAATAAGCTAATTTTTACCCGAACACATTTGCTGGGCCTCTGCTCTTGTCGGCTGTGAGCAGCATACCAGATATTTGAATGCGCCGCGCTTTCAGTCAGCTGTCAAACCGATTGCAGACAGCTGGCAACCCTGTCCGCTGTTACACTGCGACTGTCAAAAGCGATAAAAAAAAAGTTGTCTGCTCGGCATTAAAATTAATTTGTAGCGCTGCTAAATATTTTCTAGCATATCGGTAAGTTTTGTTTACGCCCATGCACATGACATATTATTATTTAATTGGTAAGCGCTTGGCTGCATGGGGCTGCCACAAATCGATATATGGCCGAGAAAGTGCCTGCTCGGCCTGCTAGCAACTTATGTAATTGCACGTAAATTGAATGTTGTTGCCAATTTGTTGTTTGTGTATTGATTTGTTGCAGAAAATATGATACGTGCACCGCTTGTGAAGGCGCTGGGCGCCCTCGGCTCACCCACACACCAAATCGCCAGCCGAGCGGTCCGCACCAGCGCGATCATGGCCCAAACGCCGGCCAAGGCGCCCGAGAAGATCGAAGTCTTTGTCGATGATATACCCGTTATGGTTCTGCCGGGCACCACAGTGCTCCAGGTGAGCACACTCGAGCACACGCCTCAAAAGTAATATACAAAAGAACACGCTCCACTCTCTTCTTGTTCCTTCTCAAAACGCACAGGCTGCAGCCGAGGTGGGCGTCGAGATTCCGAGATTCTGTTACCACGAACGCTTGGCCGTGGCTGGCAATTGTCGCATGTGCCTGGTGGAGGTGGAGAAGAGCCCCAAGCCTGTTGCCGCCTGCGCCATGCCCGTGATGAAGGGCTGGCGCATCAAGACGAATTCCGATTTGACCCGCAAGGCGCGCGAGGGCGTCATGGAGTTTCTGCTCATGAATCATCCGCTCGATTGTCCCATTTGCGATCAGGGCGGCGAGTGTGATCTGCAGGATCAGGCCATGGCCTTTGGCTCCGATCGTTCACGCTTCACGGACATCAACTACACGGGCAAGCGGTAAGCTCTGTCACAACTTCAAATATAATCGTTGCTCTACTCTTGCGCTGCTCGCCTTTTAGTGCTGTGGAGGACAAGGACATTGGGCCGCTGGTCAAGACAGTGATGACGCGCTGCATTCACTGCACACGCTGTGTGCGCTTCGCCTCCGAAATTGCTGGCGTCGATGATTTGGGCACCACGGGACGCGGCAATGATATGCAAATTGGCACCTACGTGGAGAAGCTCTTCCTTACCGAGCTGTCGGGCAATGTGATCGATCTGTGCCCCGTTGGCGCGCTCACCAACAAACCGTACAGCTTTGTGGCACGTCCCTGGGAGATACGCAAGGTGGACAGCATCGATGTGCTCGACGCCGTCGGCAGCAACATTGTGGTTAGCACGCGCACCAACGAGGTGCTGCGCATTCTGCCACGCGAGAACGAGGACGTCAACGAGGAGTGGCTGGCGGATAAGTCGCGCTTCGCTTGCGATGGCCTGAAGCGCCAGCGCCTGGTCGCGCCCATGGTGCGCATGCCCAACGGCGAGCTGCAGGCCGTCGAATGGGAGGGCGCGCTCATCAGCGTCGCCAAGGCGCTGAAGAAGGCCAATGGCCAGATAGCTGGCGTTGCCGGCCAGCTGGCCGATGTGGAGGCCATGGTGGCGCTCAAGGATCTGGTCAATCGGCTGGACGGCAACCAACTGGTCACCGAACAGGACTTCATCAAGGGCAGCGCCATCGATGTGCGCTCCAGCTATTTGCTCAACAGCACCATTGCAGGTACGTGCTGCCCCTTTCTGCTGTCACATGTATTTACGACTTGCGTTCTGCTTTTAGGTCTGGAACAGGCTGATGCTGTGCTGCTGGTGGGCACCAATCCGCGCTACGAGGCGCCGCTGGTCAATACGCGCCTGCGCAAGGCCTACGTTCACAACGAGCTGCAGATTGCCTCGATTGGACCCAAAATTGATCTGTCCTATCAGCACGACAATTTGGGCTCGGACGCCAGCCTAATCAAGGATGTGTGCAGCGGCTCGCATGCCTTCTCCAAGGTGCTCGAGGGCGCCAAGAAGCCGGCCATCATCATTGGCGTCGATGTTCTGGAGCGACCCGATGGCGCTGCCATTCATGCCACCATCTCCGAGTACTGTCAGAAGCTCAAGAAGCCTGTGAGTAGTCGATGGCCATGTACGGGTCGAACTAGTTAAACATGTTACAATTTCTGTTGCAGGACTGGAATCCCTTCAATGTGCTGCACAACAGCGCCGCCCAGGTGGGCGCATTCGATGTGGGCTACCAGCCGGGCGTGCAGCGCGCATTACAGTCACAGCCCAAGGTGCTGTTCCTGCTGAACGCCGATGCCGGCAAGATAACGCGCGAGCAGCTGCCGAAGGATTGTTTCGTTGTGTATATTGGTTCGCATGGCGACAATGGTGCGTCCATTGCGGACGCTGTGCTGCCCGGCGCCGCGTACACCGAGAAGCAGGCGACCTATGTCAACACGGAGGGCAGGTCACAGCAGACACATCCGGGCGTTTCGCCGCCGGGCATGGCACGCGAGGATTGGAAAATATTGCGCGCTCTGTCCGAAGTGGTGGGCACACCCTTGCCCTACGACACGCTCGACGAGCTGCGCTCGCGTCTCGAGAACATTGCGCCACATCTAACGCGTTACGGCCAACTGCAGCCGGCGGGCGGCAGCGAAGCAGGCGCCCCAGCCACGCCGGTAAGTATCCAAACATATTTTCAGCTACAAAAAAAAAGAGAAAACTAAACCAATAATTTGTCTGCCCATCCATACAGAGCAAATCGATCAGCGGCACGCCCATCGATGTGAAGCAAAAGGAACTGCGCGACTATTTCATGACCGATGCCATATCGCGCGCCTCGCCCACCATGGCCAAGTGCATATCGGCGGTCAACAAGCAGCAGCGCCAGGACGAGGCGGCCAAGCAGTGTGCGGCCATTTAAGCGACCCAATTCTGATCTTGATACTGGCCTGTAGCACATAAATCTTAAATAATTAATGCTGTTTTATTTTTTTTTTCCATTTTTTTTTGTCTAAATGCAAACACTTTTTGCTGTATACTCAAATCCTGGCCAGCGGCGAGCAGCGGGAGGCGACTGCAAAAACAAGAATGAAAGAAAAAGAGAAAATGTCAAAAAGTGTGCAGAGTGCGGAGCGCGCCTTGTAAATGTCTTTGGGTTTGTTGAAAAGAAGCTAAACAATACGCAAATAGGAAAACGAATCCAAAATAAACGTGAAATATAGTTAAATGCGCGATTAATTGTATGCACATATAAAACTTATCATTATTGTTACGCAGACCGCGCAGATCGCGAGCTGTAAACTAAACTAGACACTTTAATTATATAGACTTCTCGTTCTGGTGCCCGTTCAGCACTTGCACTCTTCTAATCGGTTGCCAATAAGCATAAAGCTACATTTCAAATATATATATATATATAAAAATATCATATACTATAAGGATCCGTTCGGGCGAGTTTTAAATGGCTTTTTTTTTGTAGGGTGACGTAACATAAAGATGTTTAAGTAGGGTATATATATATATTCGGATTGCTTAAGTACTCCATGTACGAAGTGAACGAAGTAGAATCTAGGAAATTGGATTATATAAATGCCATTTCTCGATTATATAGCATTTCGTATATTCGACTTGTGCTGTCTTGGAGCCAGGGGAATATACGGAATGGCATCACAGAGCAGATGATGCATTGGTTCAGATTTAAGTATTTATGTTTATTCAGCATAAATTAACTTTATATATATTTTCTAGACCTCAAGCTATATCCAGCATATATCTGTATACCCTATCTATATCTGTATCGTGCTGCGTCCCGATCTGGCCCTGTCTCCTAGTCCCAAGCTATGAATCCGACAAGCTCAAGGACTAAATCGATTTTACCTCAAATAATCGATAACTTGCTAAGTTTGCACAAAATCGATAAGTATCGATGAGGCCCTTTTGTTTCCAATACCCAATCTCGTATAGCCCAAACAGGACCTTTTGAATACCTTCCCTCGTTTTCACCCAAAAAAAAAATGATATAGATTCCATAGCTGGCGATATATTTCCCGATCTTCTCAATCACATTAATACACGAGTTCGTTTTCTATGTGAATGAAAAGCTTATATTTTTGTTTTCTTTTTCTTTTTTTGTTTACCATAAAAATACAGATTTTTTTTATTTATTTATTATTTAATCATCATTTTCATATAACATAATTTCGTAATTTTGGATGCGTGCCGCACAGAGGCCGCTGCCAGGGCATGCTTAGGGGGGGGGGCTTGTTTTCGCGCTCCAGTTCGACTGAAGTCAAGAGTTCCTTCCCCCCCCGGGAAAAGTGCCCCCTCTGTGACACGGCTGAGCTATTGTGTGTGTGTGTGTGTGTGCTACTATCGAAACTAAATTAAAACTTGAACTTTTATCGCTTTGAAGCGGCAACAACTCTCAAATTCGTTGGTCCAACCAGATGTTAGCGTGTGTGTGTTTGTGTGTGTGTGTGTGAATTGGAGGGGGGGGCAAATACATTGTAATGGATCGCTCCATTTAGCTGCAGCAGCTGGCGGGCGTTGGATCCAGGCCGGAACGCTTCGTGATGCTGAGACGTGTAAACTCCTCGGCGGTGGTCGGATGAATGCCGACGGTGTTCATCAGCGTGGGTATGGTCAGGCCCGACTTGAGGGCAGCGGCAAAGCCCTGTATTACCTCACCGGCAACGGGTCCCAGATAGTGCAGGCCATAGACGCGCTGCTCGCCGCTGCGCTGGGCGACAGCCTTCACATAGCAATAGCGCACGCTCTTCTGGGGTATGAAGAACTCCGTGGGCTTATAATAGCCGTGGAATACTTCAATCTCTTCGGCGCCGTACGTCTTGACGGCATCCTCTTCGCTCAGGCCGACGCAGGCATACTCCAGCGGTGTGAACACTGTGGTGGCCACATCAGCGTAATCCATGCGCAGATCAGAGTCCGCGTAGAGACGACGTGCCAACAGACGGCCGGCGAGGACAGCGACGGGCGTTAGCTCCGGCTTGCCATAGATAATATCACCGACAGCATAGATATGCGGAACATTGGTTGTCTCCTCGCAGTCCACCTGTATCTTGTCCTTGTGCGTGAGCACACCGGCATTGTGCAAATTCAGATCCTCGACCAGACCCTTGCGACCGATGGCCCAGAGCACCGTATCGAATACATCGCTATCGATCTCGCCGGTCTCCGTGTTCTCGTACTTGACCAGCAGCCGGCCGTCCGATTGTTTCTCGACAGACAGCGGCACAGTCTTGCGCAAGAACGGAATGCCACGCTCCTCCATGGAGGCGGCCACCAAATTGGCCATTTGCTGATCAAAGCCGCGCAGCACAATCGAACGCACCATCACAGTCGGCTCATAGCCGAGTCCCTTCAGGAAGCCGGCGCACTCCAAGCCAATGTCTGCGAGGCGAAACACAAAAGTTAGCGATGAAGCACAATAAGAGGATTTAAATGCGGAAGGCACTTACAGCCAGCGCCGACGACAAGGGTCTTGCCGGGCTCACGATCCAGACTGAAGAGATCGTCACTGGTGATGCCATACTCAACGGCGCCGGGTATATTCGGATAACGCGGACGACCGCCGACGGCAATCACAAAGGTCTGAGCGGTAATCGTACGGTCGCCGCTCTTCAGCTTGGCGGACAGCGTGTGCGGATCCACAAACGAGCCCAGGCCGTTGATGTACTCGACTTTTCTGCAATGGAGAGAAGATCATGAATATGGATTCAACAAAGCTGCGATTGTTGTGGATCGCTTACTTGTCGCGCAGATCGACACGTGTCACCCAGTTGACGGACTTGATGTGATTCTGCACGGAGGAGACGAGCTTGTTCCAATCGGGCTTGATTTTATCATCGACATTCCAGCCGTAGGCGGCGGCTTCGTGCACGGCTTCGCCCAGCAGGGAGGCCTGATGCATCAGCTTCTTTGGTATGCAGCCGACATTGACGCAGGTGCCGCCGACGCCCCATTTGGTGCCAATTGGTGTTGGCTTCACGAAATCCAAGCAGGCAACGCGTGCACCATGCGCCACGGCCTCCTTGGCGCAGGATAAACCACCAGAGCCGCCACCAATCACAACCAGATCATAATCGTAGTTACCTGCAAATAAAAGGAGGAGCATTAAAAAACCTGGAAACGGATGGATTCGATGGGATTCAGTGTGTGGCAGTTGATACCCCGTGGCATCTTGCGCGTGTTGGTTTTCCGAAGTCGTATGTCCAGATATGCGGAACGATATATGCTGCGCCCCTCGGCGGGCAGCTCATCCGCCAGCGAGGCGGGCACAAATTCAAATAGATGCATTTGCCCGGCAATTGCTGCTTCAAAACTGAAGCCTCTGTTTCTCGTTGTTGTTGTTGTTGTTGTTGTCGCGCTTATTAATTATGCACATGTGTGTCAACGAGGTGCAAATCAAAGTGGAGCAATCATCGCAAGCCCCGCCTTGACGTGCGGTTTGCTTTGGATCCAATACGTTTGCCATGGCTACGAATAAACGATTCAAACGTTTCGTATTGGGGGCGGGTGTGCGTGGACAGGGTTGCCAGACAAGCAGCGGGCGCCATGAAGTTGCCAGCCAGTTGATGTGCAGAGCAGGATCTCTTTATCGATTAACAGGTTATCGATATATTCAACTGACCAATTACATAATGTAAAATAACAGAGGAAATTGGCTGCAGACTAAATACCCTTTGTATTAGGGCGCAGACCTTCCTAAATTCACACATGACAATAAAACTTAATGATGCCAATAAATGTATGTTTCCCGATAACATAAGCTGATAATCAAATATATGGCATTATCTTCATGTTAAAGCTGATAATTGAAGTGCTTGAAAGGAAATTTCAATTATATTTTGATGCTGTTCAAAATTATTTGTATAAATGTTGCAATTTCCACATGATAAAACCCGGAATGACGTTGTTGAATTTAGAAATATCTAAAAATACAAATCATCCATTCAATTGCTGAGCCAAAAGTCCAATTGGAGCGGAACCGTTCTGATAAGCATAAGCTGTTCGAATACCGAATTGAGGAAATAATAAAATCCATAGATTATCGAAGCGTTTTAATGAAATCGCAAGAATGCCGATCGCTGTGAATATGTATATGTGTATGCTTATTGAACAGCATTTATCGAGTTTTAGCTCAGGCTTATTAACATTAGAACAATATATAATAGGCGACGGCCACAGGCTAAAGCTAATTAATTGTGGTACGTGGAATGTGGGAGAGGGGGTGGGGGGAGGGTTGGGGGTATTACGTGCTGCTGATAAAGTAACGTAGTTATCGTTGCCAGTCAGTCATAATCCCACCCCCCACCCCGGGAATTGAATGCGTCACAAACTGGTCAACTTGTACGATGCGAACCTTAATGTAAGGGCATAGAACAAGTCACGATTGCAGCAGTTCGATACATTCACAATGACGATGTGTTAATCAGCATGATGATACAGATAATCGTGATGACGTAATCGGTATGTGCATTGAGGATGTGCTTGCAAAATATCTCAAGATATTCTCGAACAATTCGCGCTATCAGCGGCAAATGTCAAGTTTGTTGCATCTTGCGAAATACTTAAGTACTCGAGTTAGAAAGTTGTTACCAAATACCCTCAAGCCGCCCTTCGCTGCCAAAAAAAAAAAAACCCTTCACTTGCATGATCATGACTCTGCAGAAAATAAAAACCAATTTTTTGCCCGGCAAATCGATTCACGTTCGATAATGTACGTGCGTAGCGGCGTGCTTAACAGTTATTGTACAATAAATTCATAAATACAATGTATACGTGTGTGTGTGTGTGTGAGAGAGAGAGAGCGAGCGAGAGAGAGCAGCAGCAGAGTGTAGTTATAAGCATAAAAGCGGCCATTTCACTGGATGGCGTTGCCAACTGGTTGGAAAGACGTTGATCACCAGCAGAGTTGCAAATCTTTTGGGGCTACGGTCTTGTGGCATTGGCTTACCTCGTAGTGGCTTAACCTTTCGCACGGGCTGCTGATACATGGCCTGCCTATCGCAATGGGGGTGATTAAAGGGCGGCACATTAATGCCAGAATCGCTGGTTGAGCTTTCGAGTGAGTTGCGACCCTGTGGCAATGTTTTGCCAGGATTGCGGTTACCTGATTGCGAAGTTCGTCTGGCCCCCTTGTCTGGCAAGGCGGTGTTGATTGGCTTCATTATTGTTGTTGAATATCTTCGTTGTTGTTGGTTTTGTATTTGGTGTTGTTGTGGTTGGAAATTGTTATTGAACGTGTAGTGTAAACTATTTGCGGCGATTGTTTTTGTCGAACTCGACATAAACATCGTCGCCTGCTGGCGCACCAGCGTTACTGAAAATCTCGAATTCCACAATGTAAGCGACATGTTGTATACGTATAGCCAATCGCCGTATATATGTATGTATGTGCGTTAAAGCACGCTTCGCCTCGACACTTTAGCTGGTCACTTGGTAGATGTAGCTCAAATTTAAAGCTATGGCGAAATTCTCAAGTTGTTTATTGCGCTGCGCGTTCTTAACAAGGTTTTAGTTTTTGTTGGCGAAATCACGGACACAGGAGAAGACAAACCGAATGAAAAGAGCAAAGTTGTCGTCGTTAGGCGGCTGCACGGCGCTTGGAATGATTGGAAAGTGTGGGCAGCGACGCTCACCACGTAACAGCGGCAGAGCTGTTGTATGCGAATGCGCGTTCAAAAGAGAATTCAATGTAGATGGCGGCCTGGTCACAGGGTCGTCGAGCTGTCTGTCTAATTAGCCGTGGCAAACATAATGTAAAAACATTAATTAACATAACTTGCATAAATACAATGGACTGGAAGGAGCGCAACAGTTGGCTGCCCTTGTCAGGGTTGCCATACAGCTAACTCTAATCAGCCAATGGTGCTTCTTTTGCGTACAGCTGGCAACTCTACCAGCTGCCTTAGCCACCGGCCGCCATGTGAAAGCGCTTGTCTATTTGATTATAAAAAATAAAGAGTGCGCAAAGTGTTGACGTTCGGCGAGGTGATAAAACACAATTAGAGGCAGTGTAGCCAAGGCAGCGCCTCGTGGAGCAGCCAGTTTACGCCGTTTTGTGTCAGTTATATAGCTACGACATTTTATTGTGCCCGTTGCCACGGCTTAAGTGCAAATAACCGATTAGATTTCCGTAACAGAAAGCAAAAACAAATTCACAAAATGAACTCGATTTTAATAACGGGCTGTAATCGCGGTCTGGGCTTGGGCCTGGTGAAGGCTTTAAACGCACTGCCGGAGCCGCCGCAGCATCTATTCACCACATGCCGCAACCTGGAGCAGGCCACAGTAAGTACATTTGCCCAGTCATGTCACCCTAACGGGTGACTCATGCACAGGGTCAATTGTTAAAGAGTATCAACGACATCTACACATCGAAACTACGCGAATAATTATAAGTGGCAACAGCAACAACAACAGCAGCAACAACAGCAACAACCCGTAACGCGAGCGAGACAGCAAGAAATATTCTTGTCTTGTGTGTGGCATCACTTCTGTTACTCACCTTTACCGTCTACGGGCGCCATGTTTTGCAGTCTTGGCAAGTGTTTTAGGCTAAAAAACAGGATCAGAACTTGCTTCCAAATATTCAATAAATTTATTCAGTTAGACTGAAGATGAACACACTTTGCACGGTCACTTTGAATGGCAATTAATACAACAAAAAAAATAACAAACTCGATTTTGTCAAATGACAGTTAACTAGCTAGCCCTGCGCGACACTCTCGCCAGCGAACGCAAAAGCGAAATAAGCGGTAAACTTTTTGCAATTGCTTTTACGCTTTCGGTTCGATGCTTTGGCTCTCGGCTTTTGCTGCTGCTGCTGCTGCTGCCCGTTTTCCAGTTATGGAAAGCACAATCTATCGATGTATCGATGCTTTTTTGTTTTTGCGCTCGCACCGACGTCAATGCCGCTTCGCGCAAGCTTGGCGCTACTTTTGTACGGCTTTTGCAGCACTTTTTCCAGTGCTAGTCACGATCTATAGCAACATACAAAAAATATATCGATACTTAATTAAGTACTTGAAGTTAGCTGTGAGCATAAGCTTGGCGCCACATTTGAAAAGCAGTCTAAGTTTAAATTGTAATTGTTTTCTCTTGCAGGAGCTCAAAAAACTGGCGAAGGAGCATTCTAATATACATATACTTGAGATTGGTATGTTAAAACACACTTGCTTGCCTTTATTAGCTGAGATCTAACATCAATGCTGCTTTCTAACAGATTTGCGAAACTTTGAGGAATACGACAAGCTCGTTGGCAAAATCTCCGAGGTGACCAAAGACGCCGGTCTCAATGTGCTCTTCAACAATGCTGGCATCGCGCCCAAGTCTGTGCGTTTCGGTGCCACCAGGCAACAGGATCTGATCGATACGCTGCAAACAAATACCGTGGTGCCTGTTATGCTGGCCAAAGCCTGTCTGCCGCTGCTAAAGCGTGCTTCGGAGGTCAACGAGAACGTGTCGCTTAGCGTGAAGCGTGCTGCCATTATCAATATGAGCTCCATTCTGGGCTCCATACAGGCGAACACGGATGGCGGCCTCTTGCCATATCGCACCTCCAAGTCGGCGCTCAATGCGGCCACCAAGTCGATGAGCATCGATTTGGCACCACAAAAGATACTCTGCGTCAGCCTGCATCCCGGCTGGGTGCGCACTGACATGGGCGGCAACAATGCGCCCCTGGACGTGGCCACCAGCACCGAGCAGATTGTGAAGACAATTTGCCAGCTGGACGAGTCGCACAATGGCGGATTCTATCAGTACAATGGCGAGCAGCTGCCCTGGTAGTGGCGAACACAACACCATGAGCTACATATATCATGTATATATATATATATATATGTTATATATGTATATATTTTGTTGCTATCTATGTAAATTATTGTTGGTGCTTACACGAATTGTTGAAAATCATAAGCTTGCGTTATTATCTAGCGCTGACGTGGCAGCCATGGGCTGCTGTTCCAGATCACATCAGAGCGGTGGCGGCGGCGGTGGCGGCTGCGTTGCTTGTGGATTGCTTCCGCTGCCATTCATGGGATATGCGACGCGTTTGCGCAGATCAAGCCGGGGACGACGGTTGCCAGCGCTGGCCGTGCCTGCGTCGGCGCTAACTGGCGGCGGATCATTCCAACCGGGGGTGAGTGAACCTAACAGTGCGACAGAAATACGCCTTTGACGCCTTTAATGCAAGAACTGCCTGGCCTGGGCTTACCTGGAAATGCGCCGCTTGGTGCAATGCTTTGGCCCATTGGCGGCGGCGGCTGTTGTTGGGGCTGTGCTGTAGTTGTTGTTGGCGGTGGCGGTGGCGGCGTCATGTCTGTCCTTGGCGCAAATTTAGCTGACTGTGTTTACCTATTTGTAGCTTTGTTCCAGCTGTTCTGGACAGCCACAATGTCAAGTGTTGAAATTTTTATTATTGTTTTCGATAAATATCAACGAAATGTGCGCGCAACCAACTTCATGTGAGTGCAATAATTGCGTGCAGCCAGCTTCATGCGAGTGCAAAATTGCGTGCAGACTTTGTTCGAGTGCGCAATTAGCGCGCAGCCAACTTCAAGGCGCACTCAATTTTGAATTTTGCACGTTAATTTGATTAAGAACCGTTACAATTTAGAAACCCAAAAGAGAATTGTTTTTTTCCGCTGTCTACAAATTATACAACAGCAAAAAGTGAAAACCTTCTATATTTTCTGGATAGCAACAACATTTGCAGGGCTTCGATGTGCAGAGGATTTTGTGGCATGGGTTGAAAATGTATTTAAGAGAAAACAAAAAAAAGCTGCAATGCAAGACATTTATTATAATATATACAATTAGTATTAGGAAAAATAGTTAAATATTCGCTGTTTCTCTGGTCTCTTACAATAGCCGCTGTCACACGCACAAGAGTCTTGAGTCTAATCTTGTGCAGTGGCCAGCAGCTGCAATAAGTACCGCTCGTTTAAATATATCTATAGATATCTGTCAATATCATTTTGGACACTCTCACTTTAACACTTGAGAAAATCGACTGTTCTGCTTTACGGAAGAGGCCTGTCCTCGGCAAGTTTGGGGCTTGAATTAATGATAGGCTGCAGGGTCCAACATATGTTTCGGTTCCCAAATTCCAGTTTTGAATATTTAAGTCTGTGGCTGTTAATTTGTATTCTTCTGGGCTTACTTTAATTTTTTGTTGGTTTTCACGTTTGACCATTTGTCAGTTGAATTGAATTAAATAGTCGCAGCGGCTATTGATTTTTAATTGAAATCCTTCGAATGCTTCCTTTCGCTGCTGTCATCCTAATTAAAATTGAAAGCTAGCCAATTAAACGATTCCAAAAATATATTTCTGCACAAATTGACATTTTCCGCTGTCCATGTCAAACTTTCGATTAGCACAGTAAAAAAAATTTATTCAAAAAAATATTAAAAAAATAAATACCGTTTATCCTTATTTGTTTTATACACTGGCAAAAAAAATATTATTTTATGATATTTTGCAAAAACAAAAAAAAAAATGTTGCTCTTTGCCTGGCTGCAGCTGCTCGTCGCTGTTGTCGCTTAATTAACAATGTTTAACTGAGACAATGTTCAGGCGGTCGTGCGGCTTTTATAGCTGCAGGTGTCGCCGTCGCCGCTGACGTTGGCTGCGCCGTCAGCTTTGCTGCTGGCGTTGCATCCCCCACAAAGTTGCCGTTGTCAAGTTTGCTACCTACCTGCTGGCCAGCGCATAGAGACGCCCACACACACACACACACACACACATGCACACACATGCCGCAGTGGACAGCGGGCAAACGTCAGCGAAGTCTTACATGTGTGTGCGTGCTTGTGTGCGTGTGTGTGTGCGTGTGTGTGTGTGTGTGTGTGTGTGTGTGTGTGTTTGTAACTAACTTTGTAATATTATTAGACGGTTTTAGTGTGCGGCAGTTGTTGTGCCTTGACCAGCCGTTGCAAGGAGGCGCGAGCGGGGTCAGCTGCGCTGTTTGCGAAAAGTCGCTGCCTACTTTCAGGCGCAGGTCGATTGCACATTTGCTGCAAATCAAAAATGCAACAGCAACAACAACAACATGCTGCATAGGTAAAGAAGAGCGCAGCGAATGCACCAACAAAGGAAGACAGAAATCATTGGGGCAGGTTATTGAGCAGCAGCACCCTGTCCAGCGCCCCCCCCTGGCGCAAAGTTGATTAAGAAACATGATGCCGCCGAGAGCTATGCAATGGCAACTCCGTGTGCAGAGCATTTTGCCACACTTTGCAACACTTGCCCCATTGCAGTTGCACGCCGCCCAATGGGGTGGCTAGCGCTTAGCCACCTACAGATTGGGAACGTCCAGCGGGTGAATCTGTAGAAAACACGCAACACAAACGAAATAAAAGTGAACAAATAGCAAAAGAAACCGAACCAGAAACAAAGGCCAAACAGCATAAAAAGTACGGTAAAATTAAATAACATTGTTTTATGCAGGCGACACCTTTAACTGAGCCCGCACCGCCCCGCCCATCGTTCACAACAGGCACACATACAGCTGAGCTGTGCTACCCCAACCCGCCGCAACTGTACCGATCACTTGTATGGCATCGCCGTTTGGAATGCTTCGCTGCGCTGCGCCCGTATAACGGGGCCTCTCTGCCCGTGTGGGGAATCTCAACAAGGCGACGCAGCGGGCAGCAGCTTAAAGAAACAACAACAACAACAATGGCGAGTGAGAGAGGGAGATAGAGAGAGAGAGAGAGAGTCGGTGCTTATCGAAAATGGCGAGTATCGAGTGACAGATTGTCTGCGGCAAAGAGGCCAACGGCGAGCGGGGCGTGTGCAGGCGGGCGCGCATTGTTCCTATTGCTGTTGTTGTTCTACTCTCCTTCTACTTTAGCAGCTGCTTCTTCTGCTCATGCTGTTGTTGTTGCCGCTGTTGTTGTTGTTCTTGCGAAACCATAATTTTCAAAGCAGGCGTCACTCACACACACACACACGCTCACTGGCCACACAGTTTTTGACACATTCGTTCGCGCTGTCTCTTTTCCACTCGGCTGCATTTGATTATGTGCGTGTGTGAGTGCATTACGCTCACGTTGTCAGGATAAATATATATTATGAAAATCCTTGATATGCGAGAAATCTATTCAACTGACGTTCGTAATCAACTGGCGTATAATTCATTTGGACATTTTACGCAACGCTTATCACAGGTGCTAAGCTCCGGTAAAGTATACCACGCTTATTTGCTGAGCGAACAAATATTAATGGAAAATTATATAAGTTATGAAAGCGATTCCTATAGTCGGCATATCGCGTAACGCTTTTTAATTTGCTTTTCTATCTGCCAATGGCACTTGTAAGCGTGGGGAGGGGGGGGGGGGGGTTTAGGGAGAGGTTGCTAAGAAACTCATCTTGGCGTATACGTAATATTCGATGTGCGTCAGGCTTTCGTCTTTAAATGCGTACGTCTCCTAAATTTAATTTGCAAACTTTTTACTTGTATTTTTAAGTTTATCGATAGCTCCCCGCGATTGGCTTAAATCGATAAATATCGGTTATTAGCTTAGATCTGCAGCTGCAGATCAAGCTGAAGCTGTTGCTATAGAACCCGAAATTTCCACAGGGATTCGCCTGTTCAGGGCGAAGAGGAAGTTTGTTTCTGTTACGATAACTTAACGTACTCGTTCTTTAGATCCAGTAAGCTGGTTCAAACTCACAACAAGTACAAATGTCGTTTTTGCTTAAGGTTTTTGAAATGTTTAAATTATATTTTGTTTCTAGAACAAGCTCTTCTTATGCTTAAATCTATTGAAAAAGGGAGAAAATCAAGTGGAATGGAATTTGGCAAACAAGACATTTACTTAATTTGTATATAAATCTGATATGTCAGTTTAAGCTGCAAAACTATTCGTAATATTTCATTTCTTTCCCTAACTGCCCAGTTCTATTTAATCTTATTCAAATGTTTCGTTCTCCACATTTCTGTAGGCACAGCATTATTTTGACTCCAGGTCCTGACAAAATCGGCTTGCTTCCTGGAAAATTTCCCTGTTCTGCAAGCATTGCTTCTTGAACAAACTGAACAATTCCTTTTGTTTTTCTATTTCATATTATTTTGTCAATCATTTTACATAGAACCATTTCAAAGATCGCTTGTGAAGAATAACAAGCTTTATTATTCCCCCAACTCAACTCCATCATAAGGCTTCTATGGGAACAATCAATGCAAATCAATGTTCTTGTATAAAGCCACAGCTAGCAAGGCGTTTGTTTGTTGTTCTCATACCCTGTAACCCACAAAAAGGGTATACTAGTTGTGTGCTAGGCTTCAGGGTCTATATTTTCTTGAGCAAAACGACGAGCTGAGTCTATCCAAAGAAATCTCTATATATAACCATATAGATATCTTTTCAGTGTTGGCTTACGTCAGACTACGCTGGTTATTTCGTTAAGGCCTGCTAGTGTTGTGAAATGCGCAGCACTTGAGTCTCTGTGCAACGCTGTTATAGTACGCTTTGCCGTGACTGTACGTCAATAGACCTAATTTGAGAGACAAGATGAAAGCAATACTCTCTTTATTTAAATCCGACTAATGCAAACTGCTTTTTTGACGATTCGGAACTGAATACAGGGTATCAGTAAGTCCCAACTTGTGCTTTTATAGAAACTCGTTCAAAACTCTTTCGTTTGCTCGCTCTCTCTCTCTCTCACACACACACTTTTGCTCTCACTCTCTCCCTCCCACACTCTCTGCCCCTCTCTTTCTATCTCTCTCTATCTCACTCTCCATCTTGACTAAAGTCAAAAACCTGTCGATTTTAATCAATATTCATACAAAAATGTTGGTATTAAAATGCACAAGCAACCACACACGCACACACGCACACACACACACACTCACACACGCACTTTGTCATTTTGAGGTTTATATTCATTTTGCCGTTTTGGACAGCTGCTCGGGTTGAAGGTGGAGGTGTGCTGTGTCTGAGTGTCCTGCTGCGCGTGCACGTCAAACGTGTCCTTTGCAGCTCGGCACAGCGGGCGGCTGGGCGGCTGGGCGGCACAGAGAAAAAGAAGAAGAATGGCTGCGAGGCCAAGTGCAACGTCAATGCAACACGCATGCAACACAGAGCAACAGAAACGGCAACAAATTGTTGCAGCCAAGACGCGCGCCAAGGATCAGCAAAGCTTCTGTGGGAAACTGGGACACTGGGATTTGGCTTTGTGGGCTCGCCAGCTCGCCCACACTCCACGCCCACGCCTTCGATGACGTCACAGACTTTTTGGGGCTTCGGCTATTGGCTTCGGCTGTTGGCTTTGCTTTTGCCTTTATTTTTTTTTTTTTTTTTTTTTTTTTTGGCACTCGCCTCGGCACTGGGTTAGCGTGCTGCCTGGTCCTGACCTGCGCCTGGCCCCGGCCCTGATGCTGTGCGCGCCGTGCCCCCACCCCCCATTGATGACAATGACGTCAGCAGCCGAGGCGGGTAAACGGCCTCTGTCAGCGAGTCACATGTTGCTGGCACGCAACCAAGACGTACTCTCCCAGCAGCAGCAGCAGCAGCGCCTGTTGGCAGGCAACGCTTTTTCTTGCTGCTGCTTGGCTATTTGCCCGCTTGGAACAGTTGGCAATTAGTTTATGCTAACTAGAAGCTCGTTCCTCAAAATTGTCAATCGTTTGGCTAAAGTTATGCGCCTCAATTTGGCCTGCTCAGCGTTTTACTCGAACTTCTCAGCATCTTTTCTCAAATTACCCAACACTGGTTTTGGCAAATTTGAAATTGCAATCAATGTGATTTTGGGCACATCTTTTGAGCTGATTTTGAGGCCTCAGAGATTTTAACATGTATTTCCATAATTCCTTTTTTGTCGCTTTTCTAACACTATTCAACACTTTTTATACCCTGAATCCATTAAAAATGTTCATTGAAATGTTCGTGAATTTGTAACGAAAATGTTTTTGACAACATCTGTTGAGCTGCTTTTGAGGCCTCAGAGTTATGAACATTTTTTTTCAATATTTTTAGTCGTTTTCCCAACATTATTCAACACTATTCATAAGTTGTGTAGGACAATTTAACCAAAAATTACCCTGAAATTTCCAATAATTTTGTTTCGGAAACATCTTCAAGCTCAAGAGCCTTAAACACATTTTTCAAATGCAAATTCATTAAAATATTTGCACTTTTCCTTTTAATTACCC
Organism: Drosophila virilis; assembly: GCF_030788295.1. Classification (NCBI taxonomy): domain Eukaryota; kingdom Metazoa; phylum Arthropoda; class Insecta; order Diptera; family Drosophilidae; genus Drosophila; species Drosophila virilis. The sequence goes on from NC_091543.1 coordinate 6,499,996, forward strand.
AACACTTATTATGAGCTCGACAGCTTTACGCAACACTTTGTGTAAAACTTTACCAAATCTGTTTTAAAGATAATGACCGCATTTTAAATACTTGCAACCCACTTCAGCTTTTCCCTTTTTTTTTTTCAAATTACCCAACACTCTTTTTAAGTAGCTTAGCAACTTTATTCAGAAAAATTTGCCTGAAACTGTAATAAAAGTGATTTAGTGCACTTCTCTCAAGAGTTCGTTGTGAACTCTAAAAGTATGCATTATGCGTTTTTATTTTCGCTTTTTGCTTATCTCGCATATTTCTATTTATTTTTTCTTCAATTAGCCAACACCTCTTAAAAGAAGCTTATCGAAGTGTTGAAAACTGTACGTAAAATAGTTGGCAAAGTGCTTTATATTAATAACCCTTGAGTTCTCTGTGCTTGGCGCCTGAAAGCATGCAATGTTCTGGCTGAGAAGAATTTATGTTTAGTATAAACAATATATTTTCTGAATATGTATATGAATATTTGAATATTTCTGTTGAATATGTACAATAACAGCTCGATGTGCTGATTCTGGCAATAAATATGATTGCGAAGTTGTTCGGGTTACGCTTTCTTCTGCTTGAAATGCATTTATATGAATACACATATATATATAAATATATAGGGCTCAAAGGGAATTTGCTTGTTTAATATATTGTATTTATTATATTTAATGAATGTTGTACTCGCATTCGAGGATCTAACTTTCGGGCTAGAATCTTTCGCTTAGGAAACTCCTGAATATACCGAATTTTCTAAGCTGTAGCCTGCAATTGTTCGGCGAAACTGTTATACGAATACTGTTATACTGTTATACGAATACCAAATAATACATTTATATATAATGCTGCATACGATTAGTTTGCCAAAGTCGCTAAGCCCTTATTTTGGCGCCAGTTCAAAAAGTGAACATTTATTGCCCAATTCTCCCATCTTTTCTTCCAAATTCCAAATTTTCTTCATAACCGATCAACAATTTTTCACAAGAACTTTTGCTGTAGTTCAATTTAAAATGTAGTTAATATTTCTAGCTAAATGCTTCGCATATAGCATTTTTTATGGCTGAAAAACCTTTGATTTTCTGTGTTTTCAATGCCAACTGCGTGTTCCCAAGTTCAGAAACTACCATAGAAAACTTTAACAATAGACGACCTTTTTCACAACTTTGCATTTCGTATAGAGATAAAAATAATGTAATTTATAGTATAATAATCTATTTACCAATTCATAATACCAATAAGTGAATATATATCTATATATTTGCTATAGAGTAAAGTATGCTATAAATATTGTAGTTGAAATTGTGGCGAAAACGTATTCGGGAACGGGCCACAATGCTGCAATAGATCGCCGCCCGCTGTGCTTACCAATTCTTAAATCTATATCTATAGTTATATGCTATAATATTGTATCTTTATTAAAATAAGCTCTCCAATTTCTGGCACAATCAAAGAATTTATAAACCTACAACGTTTGCTTACTTACAATGTCTCTCACTTATTTCTCTGTTATTTAACACTTACACTTGATCGTTATTTTGTGCTCTTCTGGCTTGAATGCCGCCCCACGGACGAGCTCAACGTGTCAAGTTTTCGACTTTCGAATCCGCTCAAAACTTGATTAGTGGAACTCGTGCGTAGGGCAGAAGCGCGAGCTGCTCTTGAAAGCGACACCACATGAAATTTCAATTTCGATATCAACTTACTCAGATGGCGATACACTTGATTCACACTGATCAACACTGGCAACAGCAAAAAAAAAAAATTACAAGTGTGTACCAAAAAAAAAAAAAAAAAAGGCAAAAAAAATAGAAGTTGCAGTTGGCTGTGGTCAGAGAGATTGACGAACTGGTTGGTTTGGAGACGAATTTCCGACTGATGTTACCAAATGCGCCAGCCTCAAAATGTAAACCCATGCGTGCCCAGACGCCAGCAGCTTTCCCAGCGCTGCGGCAGCGACGTTGGCAGCGCGGCAGAGCTCTGCTTTCGCACAGAGTGTCCTTTGCAGCGCCAAGTGTCCGCGACTTGGCTGCTGCTGCCTCTGTTGCTGCCTCTTTTTCTCAATGAAATTTCATTTGCCTGCCCCGGCCTGCTGCTCGCCTTGGCTTTGGCCGCACCTTGGCTGCGCCGCCTCCATATCCTGTGAATGAATGCCAGCTATGACGTCATCGGAGCACAGCAACAAAATACAGGCCGAATCTAGTTCGTGCGTGCGCTTTCGCTTTCGTCAGAGACGGCGACGGCGACGGCGACGGCCTCGCCAGTAGGTCACTGTGTTAGCAGCATCCCGCAGACAGCCAATCGATGCTTGGCGCACTCTTGCCCCCTTCGTCCGCCAGTCCGCCAGTGTTGCACAAGTTTTTGCAAATCGTATGCTCTAAAAAGGCGAAGCAAGACAAAGTTACCCAAAAACAGCCGAAACAGGCAAAGTGCTGCCTAGTTTAATGCAGCTTTCCATGTAGCACTTGGCAATGCTCTCGCGCTGGCTGGCAAAATGTTTGCCTTTTTCTTAGTTTTAATATGAGAAAATGCTTAAGCTCAAGAAATGCTAGCCAAACATAGCTGTAACTGGCGAAGCGAGTTAGCCATTAAGAAGCTGAAACATGCAAAGTGCTGCCTATTTTTGCGCAGCTTTCCTTGAATCAGTTGGCAACGCCTTTGCGCTGGGTTGTTGTCCTCGCATTTTCTTTTTATGCCCACAAGCAATAAAGTGTTGTTACTCGCAAAAACAATTGTTTTGAAAGTTTATTTGATAACAAATGCACTTAAGATTAAGTAAGGCCCAATTTATGTTAGTTCTAGTTCAGCATGAAAATAATTTAAATAAATTTATTCAGAAATTTTTCAAAAATTAAACAAACTAAACGTAAATCTTACAGCTAAAATAAAAGCTGTAAAAAATATGCAAACATATTTGCTGCTAGCGAAAAGAGTGAGAGAAAAAAACAGCTAAATGTGTGAGAAAAGTGCCCGAGCACAGTTTGCCGCTAAAACTAGCCAAATTAAGCTGAATCGCCAGCACTTGCCGCGGCTGCGGCCCGGCGTGGCACGCGCTCAGCTACTCGAATAGATGCTTGAAGCGCTTGGAGCACTTGGAGCACTTGGAGCTGCTTCTGGGCCAGCCGGAGCTTGCAGGCTGCGATGACGTCGACACCTGTTTGACCATTGCCAAAGTCTCGTGGCACACACACACACACACACACACACACACACGCGCGCATCTATTTGACACTTTGACCTTATGCTGGCAGCTGGGGCATGCTGTTGATGCGGCCTGGCATACCCGCCCGAGCTTATGCTCCGCGACCTTCGCAAATTTATTTTTAGTGCGCTTCTCTAAAAATACACAAACGGGGTCAGCGCCAGTCGAGCAGCAACACAACTTTTGCGAATGCTGCAACTCCAAAGCACAACACACACACACAACACACACACACAACACACACACACAACACACACACCTACTCCAACGGCAGCTGCCAATTGTCAGTCAATTTGAAGTGCATTTGCATATGCGTCACATTTTGCTAAGAATTAAGGCCTCCAGTCTGGGATTGGGATTGGGTTTGGGCTTGGGTTTGCCGCGGGGGCGTCAGGCAGCCTGATTTGCAATCCAATATCTATTTTTACTTTGTGGCATTTGTCAAATTAGACGCTGTCTTTTGCACACATATTTATATATATATATATATATTTAAGTATATCTGCAGTATATCGTGTGCCATTTATTTATATACTGAATTACAGTCGAGAGATTGACGTTTATTTAATTTGAACAAAAATAACGTTAAGTGCTCAACTGGGAGGTAACCAAAGCCCAACACACACACAGATGCACAGCTGTGCTTCTTCTTTATCCAGCTCCCACTCCAATGGGAAATGTACTTTGAATACATATCTTCGGTGCTTAGAGTCCGATCGCTATGCAATTTATAGCTCACAAATGTGGCACGCAAAGGGTAAAGCTTTAAAAAGTGCGTTAATATACCCTATACTTATTGGAAATGGCTAAAAAGGCTATATGGGTTTTGTGCTAACGTATGTAACAGGCAGTAGAAAGCATCTCCGATCCCATAAAGTATATATATATTCTTGATCAGCATCTATAGGTCATATCTCTAATCTTCCGATTCGATGTGAAGAGCGTAGAAGGCGCTGCCTCTTTACTTTTGCACTGTTGAAGGGAATCAAGATGATTTAATTATCCAATTTGGAGTATTTAGTTTAGATAGATAGATAGATTTAGATAATGTCAAGCACTTGATATGCGAAAATTTAGAGAATATATATATAGAAAATTTCTTTTCTGTAATAATCTCTATAATCGGTTTGTGTTTAAATTGCAAGCATATTTAAAAAAATTATTGAATTAACTAAAAATCGCTTAAAGCCTTTGCATGCAGAGCAGCTGCATTTATGGATTTAAGCTCCCAGGGATTTTCATCCCACACACTTGTCAAGGGCTCGTAATAATAATGCTAGTAAAAAGTATGCGATTCCATGAGAAATTCCTAGAATGTTTCCCCATGGCACAATGAAGGCACAAGCTTATCATTCTGAGAATTGTGCGCCAGCAAAACAAAATAAAAAAAAAAAGGAAGTGGAACAAAAAAATCAGGTTATAAAAAATAAATGCATTGCGCTGAAGTATCGAGCATAATGCACTTGTATGTATTATATTATTTGTTGGCAATTCAACAAGCTCTTCAATAATAGCCGAGTAATTGCCTGCAATTTCAATGGGCCTCCAGTTAACCTGCGATGCAAAACAATAAGTGCCCGTCGCGTTGCGCTGAGCTGACCGCTTTCAGTTTATCTGCAATTTCTCAGAATGATTCTTGCTGTTAGACTGAATCCTGTTCAAAGTTATGCCAAAAGGCAGCTGTACTCTAAGATTTTAAATACTCACTCAAATTTAAGAATAGAATCAATCTAAAGCTAAAAAGTGATGAATGAAACATGCATAGAAAGGAATATGCATTAAAGAGGAACAGCTGGAATGGAATGAGCTGCAAGATGTGAACAGCTATATGGAGTAGAAAACGGAATTGAACTTGGAATGGAACACAAACTGAAACATGGAATGGAACAGCAAATGGGAAATAGAATGCAGCACAATGTGAAACATAGAAAGGGAGGCAAGAGATGACAAAGAGGAATGGAACATAGAATTGAACACAAAATAATCGCACGTGCTTAAGCACAAAGTGAAATTTAGAATGCTACACAAATTGGTTTCTTTAGGGGAACATAAAGTTGAGCACCAAGTAAAATACAGAAAGGAAAACTATTCGCATCTGGAATGAAACATGGAAACGCAAACTTAGTGGAACATAGAATGGGACACAACGTGAAAGCTTAAGTTGTAGAAAAAATGAAACATAGAATGCACTAACTGAACGGAATGGAACATAAAATTAAATCTGAAGTAAAACATGGAATAGATAGAGTTCAACGCGGAATGGAACATAGCATGAAACATGGAATGGAAACACAAAGCGAAAAGAAAATGGAACATAATATATGTGGAGCATAGAATAGAATCTGGGTGAATTACAAAATGGGAATGGAAATAAAATGGTGCAACATAAAATGAAACACTTGTCGAACATCGAATGGAACAAAGAATAAAATGCTTAGGAAAAATGGAATATATTTCAAGGCATAATGGAACATGGAATGGAACATGGCATGCAGCCACAATTAAAATAATAAATAACAATTAAATATTATTTGGGCTATTTAAAGCAAAGTGTATCTATGGCAGCAGCTAATTATCTATTTATTTATATGTTCTACTATTTAGGATTTCCAGATAAGCTCAAGCTGCATGTTTTTGCTTCTTTTCTTTTTCGGGGAAAGTCTAAAAATAAACGCCAATGCCAGCAGATGACGGCTGTCAGCTAATTTAGTGCATCATGGAGCTGGGCTCATCCTTCCATGGACGCACACTGTGCGCGTGTGTGTGCCCTGACCCTGTCCAGCCGTGGGAGAGGAGTCCATTGATGACGCGTGCTGGCCGCAAAATTTCATTCACAAAACTGCAAGTGCTGCAGTTCAAGGCGAATCCGGGCACGGGGCCGCAAAATGCCAGCTGCTAACGTCAGAAACCGCCAATATGGAAAACGAATACGAAACCGAAACCGAAATCCAATTCAAATCGCATGCAGTCGAAAACAAAAGTCCAAAAGCGACCTTCCTGTGCACAAGGGTGCCGTAGGGGGAAAGTGGGAAAGTGGGAAAGGGGGATAAAGATTCAATGGGCTTAAGGATTAGGCAACTGCAACTGCTGGCGGCCCGAGCCTTGCTGGACATCAATTAGCCGCCGTTTCTGCTGGCGTCGCTGCTTGCGTCGCTGCTGGCGTCGCTGCTGGCGTCGCTGCTGGCAAATGTTTAATGACGTCATCGCCGGTTTTCAGTGACGTACGTAAAGTGAAACTAGTGCAAGTTATTGAGCTGCCGCAGCGTCCGCGCCCGCACCTGAAACTGCGCCCAGCTGCAGCCAGCTTCTGCACGTCATCTCTCTCAGTGTGTGTGTGCGTGTGTGTGTGTGCGTGTGCGTGTGTGTAACCTTATATAGGTCACACGGAGCGGCAGCGAGAACGGCGTCAAACGTCTGTCAGGTAGAGCGCAAGGCCAATGGGGTCGCCAGCACTGGCAACATTTGCCGTGGGGCTGGCCCTGGGCGTGGGCGTGGACATGGGTGTGGGCGTGGACGGGCTGCAGCGGGCAGCGACAACTGCGGCAACTGTGCGGCTGCACTTATGACGTTTGTTTTGCTTTGACGCACTCCAAAAGCCCCAATAGCACACATGAGTGTGCCATGTGTGTGTGCGTGTGTGTGTGTGTGTGTGCGAGCCCTTAATTCTTAGCTTGCCTTGTTGTTCAATGCGGAACCACCCGCCCGCCCGCCCGTGCACCCGCCGTTTCCTGTTTGCCAAAGTCCAAAAATAGCACACAACAAAATCTTGACCAAAAAGCAAAACAACAATAACAACACACATACACACACACACACACACACCAACACACACAAACACAATCAGTAGAGAAAGCAATATCGAGCATCATAAATTTCGTTAGCCATTTACTAAAAATCTGCTCAAAACTGTTTCAAACTGTTTTTCAGCATAAAAATAGCCGCCCCGAACAGCAGCAGAGAGGCAGCACTGACAGCGAGAGCCTCTGCAAAATGAAAAATCTTGCGGCATAGACGAACTGATAGTATTTTACAAAGTTTTCACTAAGCTTAAATCAATATTAAAATTTGAAAGCCTGATTGATTGACTGACTGATGGACGATCAATGCCAGGAGCTGTGTTCTATTAATATTCTTAATACTTATTCATTTTCCGTTTCTGTGGTATTTTCATTGTGGGTTTGAAATAGCGACCTCTCTATTGCTAGTTCGCTGTTCAGACACTTAAGATTCCTAATGGACAGTTGCCTGCTTTGTTGTTGTTGGTTGTTCGTTTTCTGACACTTGGAGATTTAATTTTCGCAACTTTAATCATATTATCATATAACCCATAATCATAGATTATATTTCTACAATTTGATGACATCTTATTGGACCGTGCCGATTCTTATTAGTTTTTGATATAGTGAAAAAAAAAATACCTCTAGAGATTCTTTTAGGTTAACTTTAAGCCAAGCACAAGCTGCGTTTCTCATCCGAATTTCCAGCTGTTCTTCTTCTTAAAACTCTTTTTTTTGGTAATGTGTATCTGTGTATCTGATGGATGCGATGGCTAATGCGCTACATGGATGGCTGTCTTAAAGGTTCTATTTAAAACAAGACAAACAAAACGCGCCCGACAAAAGAAATAGAAATTCAAAATTCTCACAGATAAATGAAAATGAAAACAACAACAAGCTGAAAAAAAAGAATAAAAAAAAAAACAAAATAATAATTTCGAAATACTCATGTGTAGACAATTTCGGCAACGAAATTCTTTTTGTGTTTTCAACACAAAGTTTACAGAGATCGCACTAGATACACATTATATAGATATAGTATATAAAACTTATTTATGCTAGCTATATGCTAAACGCACGCCCACACAACATCACACACCCACACAAACACACACCCACAACACCCACACACACACACACACACACACACACACACACATGTATATGCTGGCAAGTATTACCCAGCTTTGCTCGGGCGAGTTTCCTCTTTCGCTATATTTTAGACATTACGTTAGTTTTTTTTTATATAATTTGCATCGATTTTTAGAAAAATGAGTTGAAAAACGATTTGAGGGTAAACGAAAATCGCCCTAAACTGTTTTTCACTTCTTTTCCACAGTTGCGGGTGGAATTTACAAATTCGCTGAAACGCGTTTTCATTTAGATCTTTGATGTCGTCTAAAAGAAACTTGAAACTGTTTATAAAAATGTTTCTTTTTGTCTCAAATTAATTTTTATCTTCAGCTATCAGTCTATCAGTCCGGCAGTCAGTAAATCAGTTAATCAATCAACCAGTTAGTTAGTCGATCAGTTAGTCAGTCAGTTAATCAATCAAGGAAACAGTAAGCTAGTCAGTTAGTCAGTTACTTATTCATTCAATCAGTACGTAAATCAGTCAGTCAATCAGTCAGTCGGTCATTGGTTAATCGGTTAGTCATCTGTCAGGCAGGCGATTAGTCAGTCAGTCAGTCAGTTAAATAGTCATCGACCAATCAGTCAATCAGCCGATTATTCAGTCAATCAGTCATATAATAGGTTAGTCAGTAAATCTGTTTAATTAACAGACTGACTGATAAATTAGTCAATCTGTTAGGCCGTCAACCAGTTAGTCAGTCATTCAGTCAATCATTTATTCATTCTGTCATTCAATTAGTTAGTCAGTTAATCAATCATTTAATCAGTCAGTCATGTAGTCAGGATAACCAGTATTAAATATAGAGTTGTATATGTGTTAATATGTATCCGTGATTGAAAAGATTTTCTATTGCCATTGGCGCTCGCTTCGAAGATGCTGCCAGGCTACATAAAAACAAAAATCGCCATGGTAAATGCAACAAAAACAAGAGCAACAATCATTTCTGTTTGGGATTTTTGTGAAATTTTTGCACATTAGCACTGATTGCAAGGCAGCCGCATGTATCTGTATCTGTATATGTTTCTGTATCTGTATCTGGCAGTTGTGTTTGTATCTTGTATCTGTAACTTGTTCGGTGTCTGTTTTATCCAATTTGTTTGTTCTCTGGCAGATTGCGCATACGAAGCGTTGCAGCGTCATCTTCACATATTGCCATTGCCAAAATACATATGTATATATATTCATGTTCATTAGACGTAACTATATATATATATATAGTGACATATCCATAGTCGCACCCACCCTTTAACATATCTTAGCACATAAGCATAAGCACAATTATAAACATTTCTAATATTGTAAACAAAGAGCCTGGTGATAACATCGACATTGGTCAAGATCAAACTGTCCCCCTTTGGTAGACATAAACAATTCACCCTAAATATCACGCCACTGTCAATGTTCCCATCAGAGTACTATCCCACGCATAATTGCTGACGCAGCTCAAACTTCACTCAATTTTGACTCAAACTCTCTCAAAGCGAAGTTTGCTAAGCGACCGCAACAGTTAGATAAATCAGTTCATATTCGGGAAGCAAATCTGAATGTACTCAACAAAAGTAGCCGTTAAGTGAAAATAATAAATTGAAATATATTTTTTTATAGTAACCTAACGTGTAAAACTTAATTGGCGCAGCCGGTAGGATACGTCGGGAAAAATTAAAGATCGCTAAAGGATAATTAATTCCCAGATCTAACGCACAATCGCGACCGAAAGTGTTGTCGGAGTGTAATAAAAATTTTCTCGAATACGTATCCGCACAAGAACCTTCGGGTCATTAGTAGCTTAATAATATTGACCCTTTGGGCAATAAAGCTACTACAGTTAATAACGACTGGCTTTGCATATCGTTTGATCCCTGCAATACGTTATTACTGAGTCTTTTTAAGACACACACACAAAAAAAAAAAAACATTTACACAATAATCCATCACAAACTTTAACTTAAAATAAAAGTGCAAAATCAAAGAACAATAAAGTTCAAACCTACAAACTCAAAACTATTCAAAAAAAAGTGTATTACACCAAGATGACAATGGAATTATCAGAACAACACCTCAACCAGGCCCTTTCACAACTTAGACAGGTGCCAAGCTTTGACGGATCAACGGATCAACTAAACGCCTTCATTAAAAGGATAGATTACATCCTACACCTGTATCCAACCCGAGATGTTAGACAACATAGCATCTTATACGGAGCCATCGAATTGCAAGTCACAGGAGATGCTCAGAGAATATCACAAAGGACAGCAGCCAACACTTGGCAGGAGCTGAGAAACGCATTGATTGAAGAATACAAAGTGCAGACACCATTTGAAGAACTCCTTCGACGCTTATACAACACGAATTACCAAGGAAACGTCCGTAAGTTCATCGAGGAGCTCGAGAATAAATCTTTTGTTATTTTAAATAAGTTAGCACTAGAAAATATACCTAGCAATACAACCCTTTATACAAATGCTATGAATAACACAATCAAAGATGTTATTACAAAAAAATTACCAGATAGGCTTTTCATGATGTTAGCCAGACACGACATTACGTCGACACAAAAACTAAAGCAAGTAGCTCAAAGAGAGGGATTATATGAAAATAGCGTTACTGAAAAACCTAAAAATAATAATGTTCAGGGAAATCCAAATAACAATCGTAGGAACATGGGAAATTATCAGCAAAATGCTAACCCAACCACCATTTCAAGTGGCTATTCCAACACGAATCAGAGTTATCACGCACAAAATAAACAGCATAATAAGTCCGAAGACAATCAGAAAGCTCACCACGAGTTCCAACAGAAATTAAGTCAAGGTAGATACCAAAATCCCTTAAACTACCAAAATCAGTCCCATTCACGCTTGAATGCACCAAACCCTCCGACTAAACGTCAAAGAGATAGTAACAGTGGGCAGATGAAAATGGATACATCCGAAAATTTTCATCAGCAAGCCTCGGAACAAACAGAAGAAATCCATTCATAAAATTGATTATGAATGACGAAGTTCTAAAATGTGTCATCGACACAGGTTCAACCATAAATCTAATGAAAACAAACCGCTTAAATTTTCCAGTTTACAACGAAACATTAAAGGTTCACACCATAAATGGTGTTATTGAATTAAAACAAAGTATACGATTAGGAGCAAGCAAAATTTGTCCGAGCAAACAAAAATTCTATATTCACGACTTCTCAGAGCATTATGATGTTCTGATTGGGAGAGAATACCTTGAGGCATGTCAAGCAAAAATAGACTATGCACAAGGATCCGTAACCTTAGGAGAATTTAACTTTTGTTTTAGATATAATGACGAAGAGGTCGAAGAGGACATGACCGCACAAGAGTGCCTTGATCCACCCTCAACAGAGGACAGACCATTTAACTTCGCTATTAATAATGAATTAATAGAAAACAATGAGTTTAGGCTAGAGCACCTAAACTCAGAAGAAAAAGAAAAAATAAAAAAAGTTTTACATGAATTTCGTGATATCCAGTACCATGAAGGTGACAATTTGACTTTCACTAGTACAATTAAACACAAAATTCTAACGAAACATGAGGACCCAATTTACAAGCGTCCATACAAATATCCTCAAATATACGATGAGGAAGTAAATAAACAAATAAGCGATATGATAAAACAAAATATCATACGTAAATCCAAATCCCCTTACTGCTCACCAGTAATAATCGTTCCAAAGAAAAACGATGCATCTGGAAAGCAAAAATTCCGGTTAGTCATAGATTACCGCAATCTCAATGAACTAACTATTAATGATAAATACCCTATCCCGATCATGGATGAAATATTAGACAAACTTGGAAAATGTCAATATTTCACAACCATTGATCTAGCCAAAGGCTTCCACCAAATCCAAATGGATCCTGGTTCAATACCCAAGACCGCATTTTCGACTAAACATGGCCATTACGAGTACACTCGCATGCCATTTGGTCTTAAGAATGCACCTGCAACGTTCCAACGTTGTATGAACAATCTCTTAGAAGATTTAATTTTTAAAGATTGTCTGGTCTACTTAGACGACATTATTATTTTTTCCACTTCATTGGAGGAACACATTTTGTCGCTACAAAAGGTATTTAAGAAGCTTAGAGAAGCTAACTTAAAACTACAGTTGGATAAATGCGAGTTTATGAGAAAAGAAACTGAATTTCTCGGTCACATCATCACAACTGAGGGTATAAAACCAAATCCCAACAAGATACAAGCAATTGTCAAATTCCCAATTCCAAAAACCCCAAAAGAAATTAAATCATTTCTAGGATTATGTGGTTTCTATAGGAAATTTATACCAAATTTCGCTAATATAGTAAAACCATTAACACTTAAATTAAAAAAGGGAGCAAAAATCAATATAAAAGACAGAGACTACGAGCTAGCGTTTGAAAAGCTAAAAGTACTCATAACATCCGACCCAATTTTAATATACCCTAACTTCGAAAAACCATTTTCATTAACTACAGACGCGAGTAATATGGCAATAGGGGCCGTCCTTTCGCAAGAGCATAAGCCTATATGCTATGCAAGTAGAACTCTCAACGAGCATGAGTTAAATTATTCAACGATTGAAAAAGAATTATTAGCAATCGTTTGGGCCACTAAATACTTTAGGTCCTATCTCTTTGGTCGACAATTTCAAATCCTTAGTGATCACAGACCACTCGTCTGGTTAAATAATATGAAAGAACCTAACATGAAATTACAAAGGTGGAAGATCAAGCTAAATGAGTTTGATTTCCAAATTAAATACGTCCCAGGAAAAGAAAATTATGTGGCAGATGCTCTGTCCAGAATTCAATTAAACGAAAACTTCTTAGGCGAAGATACAATTAGCACAAGAGCAACAATACATAGTGCTCAAGAAGACAACAGTAACCATTTACAAATCACAGAAAGACCACTTAATTATTATAATCGACAAATAGAATTTGAAAAAGGAACCGAGAACGAAACAAAAGTTACGAATTACTTTCACAAAACCAACATAAAAATTACGTACAAAGACATGACTAATACGCATGCCAAAGAATTAATAAAAGAATACTTATGCACAAAGAAAAGTGTGCTATACTTCCACAACGAAGCAGATTTTCCAATTTTTCAAGAAGCCTACTTAGAAATAATAAGTCCGAATAATTCAACAAAGGCAATGAAAACTAGTACAAAATTAATAGACCTTCAAACATACGCAGAATTCAAAGAATTAATATTAAAAAAGCACAAAGAATTATTACATCCAGGAATTGAAAAAACTATCAATTGGTTCAAAGAAACCCACTATTTCCCAGATTATCAAAATCTAATTCAAAATCTAATAAATGAATGTGAGATTTGCAACATCGCAAAAACAGAACACAGAGATACAAAATTAACTTTCGAAATAACTCCGGAAATCGCTAATATCCGAGAAAAATATGTAATGGATTTTTACATAGTAGGAGATAAACAATTTTTATCTTGCATTGATATCTATTCAAAATTTGCATCATTAATAGAAATAAAAAGTAGAGACTGGCTAGAAACCAAACGAGCTATATTACAAGTGTTCAACCAAATGGGTAAACCCATCGAAATAAAGGCAGACAAAGACTCAGCTTTTATGTGCACAGCTTTACAATTATGGCTAAAATCAGAAGCAGTAAATATTAATATAACCACTAGTAAAAACGGTATATCCGACGTAGAACGATTTCATAAGACAGTTAACGAAAAACTAAGAATCATTAACAGCGACTCAGACGTCGAAAATAAACTTACAAAATTTGAAACTATACTCTACACGTACAATCATAAAACAAAGCACAAAACGACTAACAGAACACCAGCGGACATATTCATATATGCAGGTACACCAGAGTATGACACTCAAGCTAATAAAGAAAAACTAATAAATAACCTCAACAAAAACCGAAGAAACTTTTAACAATTTAATTGAACAAAGTAAAGAATTCAATAACCTTATACAAATCGAATACCTAGTAGAAAAATTAAACAGAGAAATAAACGGCTTAAAAATAGCCAAACGTAGCAAAAGAGGTTTAGTTAACATAGTAGGAACAGCATATAAATACTTATTTGGAACATTAAATCAAGAAGACAAAGCAGAAATTGAACAAAAAATAAGCAACTTAGCAGAAAACAGCGTTCAGGTTAACGAATTAAATTACATAATAGAAGCTATAAACAAAGGAATAGAAATCATGAACGAACTAGATCAAGAGAAACAAAAAGGAAAGAAATTAGATATCCTTATATTTAACTTACAACACTTTACAGAATATATAGAAGACATTGAGATGGGAATGCAGCTCACAAGATTAGGAATTTTTAACCCAAAATTACTAAAACATGACTATTTGTTGCATGTTAATTCTGAGAAATTGTTGAATACAAAAACTTCCACTTGGTTTAAATCAGATACAAACGAAATACTGATAATATCCCATATTCCTCGAGAAATAATAAAAAGCCCGGTATTCGAAATAATTCCATACCCGGATGAAAATAATAATATTTTGACAGAAATAGCTCATGAAAAATATTTTACCCAAGATAAAAAAGTTTATAGCAGAGAAACAAAAAAATTAATTAATAATGAATGTTTAACAGGAATTTTAAACCAAATAACATCAGAATGTAGTTATACTAAAATTTTGCAAAATTTTCAAATCAACTACATAGAACCAAATATAATTTTAACTTGGAATTTACCAAAAACTATATTAAACCATAATTGTATAAATAACGAAATAACAATAGAAGGAAACAATATAATAAAAATCTTTAATTGTTCATTGCAAATTAATGAAATTTCAATTTCAAACAATATGTTAGATTATACTCAAAGCATTTACGTAAGCAATGATGTTATAAAATTAGAACCACTTTCGTTTGTACAAACGAAACAAATTATAAATGCACATACAAAATTTAACAATGTATTCCAGATAATTACAATAACCATATTTGTAATCATATTAATAAGTTTAACACTGTATTTGACATATAAGTTCAAAAGCATACCTAAGAAATTAATTATAAAATATAAAAAACCCAAAGTAGAAGAAACACCTACAATAATAGGAGATATACCAATTGTAAAAGAAGAAAATGTTACACTATATCCAAACTTAAACACCTGAGGACAGGCACTTTTCTAATGGTTGGGGGAGTGACATATCCATAGTCGCACCCACCCTTTAACATATCTTAGCACATAAGCATAAGCACAATTATAAACATTTCTAATATTGTAAACAAAGAGCCTGGTGATAACATCGACATTGGTCAAGATCAAACTGTCCCCCTTTGGTAGACATAAACAATTCACCCTAAATATCACGCCACTGTCAATGTTCCCATCAGAGTACTATCCCACGCATAATTGCTGACGCAGCTCAAACTTCACTCAATTTTGACTCAAACTCTCTCAAAGCGAAGTTTGCTAAGCGACCGCAACAGTTAGATAAATCAGTTCATATTCGGGAAGCAAATCTGAATGTACTCAACAAAAGTAGCCGTTAAGTGAAAATAATAAATTGAAATATATTTTTTTATAGTAACCTAACGTGTAAAACTTAATTATATATATATCTTTTATCTTATTAATATATATGCTATATAATATCTATTATATGCTGACTTGTTTGTTTCATATTCTTGAATTCGCTTGAGTTGACCAATTAAAAACCTTGCTTTTTTTTCTATTATGCAGCGAGTTAAGCATTTCTTAAAAGTAGTTTTTTAATTTATAAGCATGTAAATAATTTATATTTTATTATTAGTTCTCGTACAATAATTCTATTTGGTACTCAATTGATTCGCAGAAGTCGGCTTAAGTTGAGGTCAAACACGTTTGCAGGCTCCCAAAATATGATTATCTTCATAATCAAAGCTATTTATGCTAACTGAATGATTGATTGTATGACTGATTGATTAACTGAACGATTGATTGACTGACTGATTGCCGATTAACCTGTTTTAAGCACGAATATAAAATATATATATATATATATACACATATGCTCCTCTAAATATAATACTGTCTATCTTGACTAACTGATTGATTGACTGACTGACTGATTGATTGACTGATTAGCTATTAACGCGAGACTTGTTGACTGTAGCTACCCAATGTTATGTAAACCACTGACAAAACAAGATTTTGGGCAATTCCACACGCAAGTGTGAAAAATGAGTGGAAGCGGGTCGAAAATTATATCCTGATTTAATTCATATGAGACGTGTTTCATATTTTGCGAAAAACTCATCCCCAAGCAGCAGAAAAGGTGAGCCAAAGCTTGTGTGTGTTTAAAACATTTTGGGGCGTAAAACGTTCGACTCAATCGACTTTAGATGCAATTGAAGCTCATTTAAAAAGTAACTGGCAGAAAAATATTTACTTAAGATTTGCAGTTGAAATAAAACTTGGCCTGGGCAAGGCCGGGTAATGCGCATGGCTAAAGGAAAAAAGAATCAATGAGCTATTTTTATATAATTTTTGAATAATTCCAATTTCAGCTGGAAAACACTTTGTTATATTTATGTTTAAATTTCTATCTCAAATCGAATCGCAGCTGTCGTAGCTGCCGACCAGGGCTGGCGCCCAAATCCTCGAACTATTTACTGCCTCGTATTATTGGATATTTGCTAATGTTGTGCTCGAAGTGCTGGCAGGCTTGTTTCCATGCCTGGTTAACTGCATATGGACCGTTCTCGAGGGGGCCTGCGAGCTGTAGGCGTCCCAAGATCCCCCCCTCTCTCTCACTCTCTCTCTCTGTCTCTGTCTCTGTCTCTCTCATGCTGGCCCACTCAATGCTCAACTGGAGCAAACTTATTTTTAACACATGCATTGAATTCCAAGCGGCTCCGCTTACACCGCACAAAGACTCACACACACGCACACACGCACACACACGCACCATGATCTAGCCAGCGACATATAGATACAATTATACATGATTATATAGATGTTTAGAAGGTTTCTCCAACTGTTGTTTTTTGTTTTTTTTTTTTTTTTGGCCGCCTGCAACAGGCTGCCGATCGCTGCGTGCGGAGCGCAGCGGCAACCTCATGAATTGGGCAAACACGAATTTTTGTTCGGTATCCATTTCGATTTGGGTTGCCAGCGGCGTCTATTTTTAGGCGGTGCGCCCAGATACAGATACAAATACGAACACAGATACAGCTACAGATACAGATACGGATACAAATACAAATACAGCTGCGAGATACTTGCTTGCTCTCGCGCTCTCTCTTTCTCCCTCCCGCTCTAGGCGAGAGAGAGAGCGCGCGCACAAAGGCAATCAGCGAAGGACGGGCAGGTGGGCGGCGCACAGCTATATATATGTATTTGTCTCTCTGTGTGCGTGTGTGTGTGTCTATTGTACAATCCGAATCTGAATCCGAATCGGTATCTGTATCCATAGGTTGGCCGCCACTTGAATATAGTCTGCCGTGGATCGTCGGACCGTTCAGTCTTTTTGTATCGTTCAGTACCATCCGATTCGTGTGATCGACAGCAACGCTCAAATTTTTTTTTGCTTTTTTTTCTAATTCCTTGAAGGTGAGTGGGCTGGCGTTTAAGTGCAACCAACCAATAAGCCAACCAAAGCAACGCAAACCCAACTGGAATCTCCAAATGCGAAACGCATCCAAGCAAAAATCAGAATAATCATAACAATATCAAGAAAATACTCTACAATTTTTTTGCTGTGAAACAAAAAAAAAAAGAAAAACATAAGTTTAACGAACAACAAAGACGAGACCCAGTCGTAAAGTGCGAAGTGTGAACTGCAACAATTTTTTTTCTACTTTTTTTTTCTCCTTTCATTCTACGACAATAGATACAACATTTTTTTTTTGAAACATTTTTTTCAAGTGCCTAAGTGCAGACAGCAAAAGTTAAAGATATTTGAATTTTTTATGTATATATATATAAATGTTTTTTTTTTTTGCATTATCTTTTTGTTGAATTTTTCATAATTTGTTGAGCGCAACGATTATGTAAGGAATGTGGAGCATAACAGTGCCTTTGTGTGCATGTGTGTGTGTGTGTGTGTGTGTGCGTGTGCAAAAGCTAAAAATGTAGCTGTCAGATACAAGATACATTCGCAGAAGCAACAGCCACAGCCACAGCAACAATTTCTATGCGAACAGCAGCAACAGCAGCAGCAGCAGCCGCCGCAGCAACAACAACAAAAACTGCCACCCAAAATAGAAATGTGCCATTGTATACACACACACACACACACTCGCACACACACACACACACGCACATATACTATACTAGATATATATATTTTCTTGAATCTTGACACGTTTTCAGGCACAAGAAAAGCTGCCAAATAGTTGGAATTGACGCATTTTCAAGAAATTGAACAATTTATTTAGCTGAACTTGGCCAAAAGCTGGCAAAAATCGGCTAAAACTTAAGGCTAAAAGCGAGTTAATTCAGTTTGCAATTCATAAAGAACTGCTGGCCCGAATCACAGATACTTTTGAGGCTAAAGAGCATTTTTCCAAAATTTCAATATATGCAAATTAACTTTAATTAACTTCCTTAATTAATTTTCCATTTGCCAAATACTCCCATAAAAGAAAATATATTCGTTTTGTTTGTTTAAATATTCATTTAATTAAGTAAAAAAAAAAACAAACGCATTTAGTTAATAATTATAATACTTCAGCTATTTGCTTGAAAGCTAGCTCCAAATTTAGAAATTTTAAAAGCAGGCTACAATAATTTGTATATATATATAAGTATATTGGCATAGTCTACCTATACTATATATAAATATATATATATATATGCACATCT
The DNA here is from genome assembly GCF_030788295.1 of Drosophila virilis. Classification (NCBI taxonomy): domain Eukaryota; kingdom Metazoa; phylum Arthropoda; class Insecta; order Diptera; family Drosophilidae; genus Drosophila; species Drosophila virilis. The sequence goes on from NC_091543.1 coordinate 6,518,965, forward strand.
GGCATCTAAATATTCTATAAAAAAATAAATATATATATACATGCATATATTTATACTTAATTTTCCAGAGCTTTTGTTATTGTGCCTGCTAAGGCTAAAAGCTTTTACAATCTTTGTGTTCTAGTGCGACCTTCGTTTGAGCTAAATTTTAACTGACATACATGAAATTATTGTATTTATTTGGCATATAGTTCTATATGTGTGATTCTACCAATATTATGCGTTCTTAACGGATTTAAAATTTGTTAAAGCTTGCAACGGCAGCTTTTTTGCTGTGCGTGCTGAGCTTGCGTGAGAGAGCAAAGCTTTCTCTCGCTATCGCGTCGTCTCTTCTTCCGACGCCTGTAATTGGATATCGAGCTAGGCAAAAGGCAGTCGGTTGTCCTGCTTACACGCGCAACTAAAGAGCCAGCGAGCGAGCGAGAGAGAGAGAGAGAGCGAACGTGTGAGAGCGTTTGATTTGCAGGCACGATCAGCAGGCGCTGCCCCCATATACGGTGCGGCAATGCTGGCGTATACGTAATCTGCTTATCTATATGCATTGCGCATACGCACTGTACAAAAGTATGTGTGTTTGTGCGTGTGTGTGTGTGTGTATGTGTGCGGGAGAACAGACTTTGATTTTATGAAATGCCTGAACTAATCAGCCAATAATTTGGAATTTATTATGGAACATATGCCAGCGGCCAATTAAATGACAGCCTGTCAGCACACAGCTTTTGTTGTATTGCGTGTATGTATATGTGTGTGTGTGTGTGGGTTGGCGGGTGGGTGTGCGTGTCTGATGAGGTCATGCGTTAGTCGACAATTGCATTACGATTCATTCAAAACTCACTCACCGCCCGGTGTTCAACTCTTTTCTACTTGCAGTAACTAAAAAAAACACAAATCAAAATGGCTGATGATGAGGTGAGGTGAGTATCGAAGCAAATGCGCCGCATCGATTGAAAGCATATTCACCAATATTACAATTTACAGTTGAAATAGTGTTGAAAAGCGCTTAAACCTTCAAAATGGAAAAAGGGACGCGCGTGAACTATGAACAAGGCAACTGGCAACTGGCAACTGACGGTCAATCAGCAACCGTTTGAGGTGAGTTTTATTTTGTTTTAGCCAAGTTACTAACCTAACTCAACTTAAATCAAGCTAATCGAACCAAACAATAGTTAAATAAATAAGAAAAGCTCAATTAAATGCATTGGGTAACACGCATGGCTTCTTTTGCTTTCACAGGTGGCGAGCTAGTTGCGATAAAAGTTCCGATAACGCTGCCGATACAGACAACTGCAATGGATTAACTGTCAAGTGATCAATGTTAAAGATTCACGTTTATCGATTGTCCATTGTCGTTATGTCCTTGCCCGTTGTGCTGTCTGTGTTGCGTCTCTCTCGCTCTTGCTTAATATATTAATCGTGAAATTTATCGATAACTAATCGTTGCTTTATTGTTTACTTACAGAAAAAGGCAGCAGCGGCGCCAGCTGCCAATGGCAAGGCCGCCGCCCCAGCGCCAGCTGCCAATGGAAAAGCGGCCGCCGCGCCAGCTGCCAATGGAAAAGCGGCCGCTGCGCCCGCTGCCAATGGAAAAGCGGCAGCTGCAGCAGCGCCCGCCGGCCCGCCAAAGGATCCCAACGATCCCAAAGTGAAGGCCGAGGAGGTACACTGGTGTACGTGTGTGGCCGCAACTCACGGCCCCAATCGCCTCACCAAGTCAAATGTCCAAGTTCACGCAGCCAAGTCCCGTATCCAACGTCATATGCGTGTGCCATCTAAATGTTGTTGTGCTACCGATAACGATAACGATAACAATACCGATAACAATAACTGTAAGCGATCACGTTTAACCTACTAATCGGCAATTTTGTGTTGCTGTGCTTACAGGCTAAGAAGGCTAAACAGGCTGAGATCGAGCGCAAGCGCGCCGAGGTGCGCAAGCGCATGGAGGAAGCCTCCAAGGCCAAGAAGGCCAAGAAGGGTTTCATGACCCCAGAAAGGAAGAAGAAACTCCGGGTAAGCACAACAGCATTGCGAAACGAAGATCTATGCTCTTATGTTGCCAAACAAGTTCCTTTAGCATAACTTTGCGTTGATGTGGCAGCGCCATATTGTTAAGTTGGTCACGCCAGCCCTTAAGTGTGACCAGCTGCGCAAAGTTGGCTAGTTGGCCGCACTGAAAGACAACAACTTGTTAATGCGTTTTGAATGTTTTTGAATGGACATAAGAGCACGGATTCTGTCTAGTGTTAGTTAGTAGATCGAATGGTTATTTATGTATCTATCGATTTACAGTTGTTGCTGCGCAAGAAAGCCGCTGAGGAATTGAAGAAAGAACAGGAACGCAAAGCGGCTGAACGTAGACGCATCATTGAAGAACGTTGCGGCAGCCCCAGGAATCTCAGTGATGCCAGCGAAGGTGAGTGCCAGCGGTTCAAGCAACCAAAAAAGAGAAGAAAAATATAAGAAAAAAAAAAAAAACTAAAAAACAAAATGAAAAATAAATCAATAACATTGAGAAAATTATAAATGAATAATTAAAATAAATCAAAAAATATACTATATATATTTATACTTGAGCTGAAAAAAGGCAGCAAACAAAATACGCTGGCCACGCCCACTGGCCTTGTGTACGCCTATTTTGTTTGCTGGTTTTTTGGCTTAAAGTTAAAAAATTTCGAAAAATGTAACAGAAAAAGAAGAAAATGAAAATGAAATAAGGAACTTAAAGCATAAACATTAAAGTCTACAAAAGTGTCATCTATCATCACACACACGCTCACACACACACACACACACACAAACTATTTTCAAATGAGAACACAACAACAACAAGTTGCGCTTCACACACACACACACACACACCCACACACACCCACACCCACACATCCACACAACCATTTGTTATGTATTTAAATATGTCACTTATTCTCTCTCTCTTTCTCTCTCCCACACTTGCCAACCTGTTACCCGTCTCTCTTCTTCTACTGCAATATAAATACACATACACATACACACACATACACACACGTGCACACGCACACGCACACGCCCATGTCCATATCGAATGTTACCCAACGACATGTATATTATATATATATGCATATATATGTAATATATATATATATATATATATATATATATATATGTATCTGTATCTGTAAACGTATCTGTATCTGTATCTGTGTGTGTTTTGTCATGCTGCCAATTTTTGGTTGGGTCGACGCACAGACACACTGAAAACCCTGATCAAGCAACACTATGACAGGATTAATAAATTGGAGGACCAGAAATATGATCTTGAGTATGTTGTTAAACGCAAGGATGTTGAGGTACACGCACATATCTACTACATAACTATCTATCTATCTTTCTATATATTACAAACCTGCCTATCTACTATCTACTATTTGCCAGCAAAGCGTTCCACATATTTATATCAAAATCAAATATCTAAAACAATTTAACGCTTAACAACAACAACAACAAAAATCAACAACAACAATAGCAGCAATAATTGCAAAAGCAGCAAAACCAACACCTTCTGTCAGCTATCTCTCTCTCTCTCTTTCTCTCTCTCTGTCTCTCTCTATCTATATATATATATTTCTAAAATTGCTGTCTAAAACACTTACTATTTGTATAATACACTTAATTTTCGTACAATACCATTTTGTATACCGTAAAAACTCAAACCAACTCAAGCCAACTAAAACTAAACTGATATCAAAAATATATATCTAAAAAAAAAGTAAACAAGTCCTTGTACATACATATACCTATATATACTTATATATATCTACTCGTATAGCTAACTTGTAAGCCAAAAGCTGAACTCAATTAATGAACAATTATTTAGCTAGCCAATAAGCCCAACCAAGTCTTTTAAACAGAGCTGTATTTAATTAATTATCGATGCAATTATTTCAATTATTCGGTCTCGATTTTAATTACCTCGATAACTACTTGAGTAATTGCCTTTCGTCCATACAACATTGAGTAATTGCAAGTTAATAACAAGATAATTTTACTTTAATAACAAGTAATCGTTAGTTATTCACAAAGTAATTTTCATATAACTACAAATTATCAAAGTAATTGAATTACAAAGCAATTGTAGTTTAATTACGAAGTAATTGTAAATGTTATTATATAGTAATTGAAATGTAATTACAAAGTAATTGTAATTGAATTGAATTACTCAAGTAATTGTTTGGCTAAATCCGGCTATTTGAATATCAGCTCTGGCACTCGCCATCTGGCTCTCTGTGTCCCCGTGCCCATCCCTCTCTCTCTCTCTTTTGCTCTCCAGCCCTCTCTCTTTTTGTCTCTCTCTCTCTCTCTTGTATACAGCTCTGCTGTCTCACACACCTTAGAAAGTCGTTCAGTTTCACGCACTCCACACACACAAACACACTGCCACGCCCACGTACAAACAACACACAACCAGAACACAATCGGCCCCTGTCAAATATATATATCAATATATGCACATAAGCACACACACACACACATGTACACGCACACAAACTCTTTCGCACACACGCACAATTTGTCAGCAGTTCGAGACCCGAGAAGAAAACAAGAAGAACAATAATAATAAAAATATAAAGAGATAACTGCGCAGAAAACTCACTCGTCTTAACATTCGCAGATACACTACAGAAAATTTGTCACGATTATAACAGTAAGATACTGAAATTGGAGTCTGAGAAATACGATGTGGAGCACGAAGTAGCCAGAAAGGAATTTGAGGCAAGCGTTCCACAACTAACTTTCTCTCTCTCACTCTCACTCTCTCTATCTCTTTCTCTCTCGCTCTGTCACTTTCTCACACGTTCGCTGACAGATTATTGAACCAGAGAACTATTCGAAATTTTTGTCGCTACTCTTCGTAGAAAAATGAAATGTTAATAACAATGCTCCACACACATGTTGGATACCTGATAAGCCCAGCACCTGAAAAGATATATGCAAATATTAATCAAGATGCCGGCACTCAAACGCCCCCTGTCGGCCTGTCTGTGTGTGTGTGTCAGTTTGGGGCTATTCGTAGTGTAGAGCAACATTTTTAGCAAGCCAAAAAAAAAAAAAAAAAAGAAAATCTATACATAAAAATAATTAAACACGTAGAAAACTTTGAGCTCTGTTCAATGTATTTTTTTCATGGGGTTTTCTTCCGCATTTTGAATTATTTTTGGAAGAGAGCCGTGCAAATTTTGAATACATTTACCAAGAGAGCACATTCAAAATTTGACACATCCCATTTTGAATTTTGGGCTAATTGAAAGAGTATATAAAACGAGTAATATCCCCTTTTCTCTCGATGCCACTAACAGCTAACCATAAGGCTAAGTGGTAAGCCCCTGACTTAGTCAGAGGGCGGACCCAACCTAACTTGCGGCTTCTTTACTAACAACCAACAACAACAAGAACAACACCAAATACACGCTGTTGTTACCTAAGCCCGATCCTAAATATTTTAGCATATAAATATTTTTGCCAACATTTTGCTTTTTGTGGCTTTTTTGCAGAAGTTTCTATTCTGAAATTAATGTTAAGAATTTCTTTCTAACTAGCTTAAGTCATTTTATAGCCAAAGCTTCGTTGTCTGTTTGTCGTAGTACAGCTGTTGTTAATTTTTGTATTTTGCAAACAGCTTTTACTAATTCAATTACAACGAACAACGCACACAACGAACAACGAATAACGAGCAACGAGTTACGCGTAAAGAGCATTGAGCATAGGGGTACGAGTACTTAAACCAACATAAGAGTACTCGAGCCAACATACGAGTACTCGAGCCAACATACGAGTACTCGTATTGGTGCAAGCTAACAATGAGTATTCGCTGGATTAGCCATATGTTTGTCCCGTTTTGTTTAGTTCCGTAAGCAGGGCCTCTCACACATATCCAAGTACAGTCACGCAGCCACAACAAACAAAGCACAACAACCAAGCACAACAGACACCCAACTCATGCAACCCAACACGTAAAAGCGCACTACACTGAAAAAAAAAGAAAAGAAAAGAAAAGAAAAAAACAACAATATAAGTATTATGATACCAAGTAAACAAAGTATAATCAAGAAACAAGAAACGTATAAAAAGTATAATGAAAAGCAAGCAAAGCACAATTATTATGTATTTATGTATATGCAACTTGTAGGTGTTACAACATATATATATATCGTAAAGCTAAGGATAAAGTTAAATATCTGACTTTATATATTAATATATAATATTCGTTCTCTTTTCTGACACGCGCCGAACAACGCGCGATACCTGTGCGTCTCTGTCACTCTCTTTCTCTCTCTTCCCCTCTCTTTCTGTCTCTTTCGTCTGTCCCTATCTTTCTCTCTATCGTTCTCTTTATCTTTGTCTTTTTCTCTTTATCCCACTTTCACACAAAACACGCACAAAAACCTTACAACACACTATCAATTTATCTCTCTCTCTCTCTCTTTCTCTGTCTCTGAATTTTTAAATATATATATCTGTCTATCTTTTTCTTATATCCGCATCTATCTGCGTCTCTTTTTGCACACATACCTGCACATGACAACGACACACACACACGCACACACACACACACAACACGCACACCACGATCTCGGCCGTATTACGCTTTAACGCGCGTTACGTTGTGTCACGTAAACGCTGACGTTTACTTTAACCGTTACAAAAACTGTTACTGATACCGTTACCGTTACCGTTACCGCAACCGTTACCGTTACCGATACCACAGCCGAACTGCAAACAATATGCAAACAATATTGGCAACGACTTTACGAATTGGAGGGCGATAAATTTGATTTAGAGCACGTGCAGAAAATCAAAGCACAAGAGGTAAATTCCCCATCAATTTTGCCATGAACCCAAATCGAAAATAATATACAAAATAAATGCCAACAAAAAATACCAAAAACACACACAAAATACCAAAAACCACAACAAAAAAAACCAAAAAGAGCAACCAAAATGCGAATGTTTATTATTTATTTATTACAAATCTATTGATAAAAGCAAACAACTACAACAAAAATATTGCCAACAACAACAGCAACAACTACAATAATATTAATAATAATAATAATTTATTATTATTTATAATCTTTATTTTTTTTTAAATTATGCCCTTGATATTTAATTCTTTGATTTTTTTTCTCTAAATATTTTCTTAATCATATTCTTATTTTTTTTCTTTAGTTATTTTGCGATTATTCTTCTTCAGTTTTATTCTTAAACCTAATTTTTGATATTGTTTTTAACTGCGCTAAACTACAAAAAAAAAGTACAAAGCCGAAAATTAAAAAAAAAAAACCAAAATAATATATATATATATATATACCAGATATCTATTTAATAATTGCATATATACATACATATATATATAAATTTATAAGGCGCACGATACTAAGCAAAATCGGCGCGTGCTTTGAACTCTGCGTTTGGGAGACCCCCTCCAAAAAAAAAAAAAAAAAATTAAAATTAGGAAACGTTGTTCAGTTGGGCTTGCAGAAGTATCGATACCCGATACCTAAACGTCAATTTCAACTAAACCAACCAAATGAGTACAAATTAAAATCGTTTACTCTCCCACTCTCTCTCTTGCTCCCAGAGTCTGTTTGGTCTGTCTAGAAGCTATCGATTTATCGATAACTGAGCCCAATTGACAACATTTTCGATACCAACCATAACCAACAACAATAACAACAACAACAATAGCCAAGACATTTGTCAGACCCGTACGTTGCGCCCCCATTCCAAAAAGTAAAATCACTTTTCAAATCAGCTCTTAAAAATTTTGAATACTTACCGAACACATAACATCTAAAAAAAAAAAAGAAGAAATAAATAAACGATATTCGAAATCGATTATGATATAATTATATTTATCTGTAGAACTATAAAACAATATGAATACATAAATCACGTATACATAAATCTAAATCTAAAATAAGTATCTTAAGATGCGTCGCAACAAAAAAAAAAAAAAAAAAAAAATAGAAAAAAACGTCAAACCAAAAATTGCACCAAAAAAAATGTGTTTTTACAGGCGAATTGCAAGAGATTTGCGAAGAGTATTACGAGCGTATGTATATTTGTGAAGGCCAGAAATGGGATCTGGAATACGAAGTCAGGAAAAAAGACTGGGAGGTACTGCAACAATTTTCAATCAATTTTCAAAAATATCAAAATACTCTAAATACAATTGAAAAAAAAGCAACAAAAAAAAAAAAAATACCAAATACCAGACATCAAATTTGTTTAGTATCATGTTTTTTACGTTTCCGTTTTTTTTCTTTCTTGCATCAAATATCAAAACTTTTTGATACGAGTGTGTTTTTTTTTTTTTTTTTGATTGAAAACAAAAAGTATTTGACTCTCACTTGTAACTGTTTTTGTGACTTGCTCTAAAAAAAAAAAAAAAAACCAAAATACGTATCCATACATATGATAAAACATATATAGATGGTTCTGTTGTACTTACCACGCTGTTCGAGTTTTACAAAGTTTTTCAAGTTTTTCAAAGTTCTTAATATGCCGTTGTTAATCTCATGTTACTTGTACTTAAAACGGAAACACAATCCAATCAAACAACAACAATGAAATATATATCTGTGAGATTTTAAAAAGTGCCACAAAACCAAATCGAAACAGAATTCAAATAAAAAACTCAAGCCTCAATTGCCTAGACTATTGAAAGAATAGAATATAGCCGCCAGCTAAACAATCAGTCAATCAAACTCTCAATCAATCAGTTAAACAATCAATCAAACGCTGCTTAAACAACATTTGCAAATCGAAACGTTTTTTGCCAAAATTGCCAATTGCACATCGCCTTCAAGCACTTTCAAGCAGTTCAAATAGTTCAAATAGTTCAATTAGTTTTGATTTGTCTAAAAGTAAGGTTAGTTCTGCGCAAAACTCTCTCTCTCTCTCTCTCTCTGTCTCTCTTTTTGGGCAAGCGGCAACACAATTTGCAGCTGTTTTTGTTGCACTTTTATTTATTTTTATGTGGGCAATTGCAGCACTCAACACTGCACTATACAACACTGCCAAACTTGTCAACAGAAACTATAGTCGTTGTTAAGCACTGCAATTATTTTGTTGCACAACACTTAAATTCTGACATTGTTTTGTGTTTTCTACCTACATACTACAATATATCTGTTTTCTTACATACTTTCTTTTTTCTTACTGTGATAATTTGTTTGTTTCGCTGTCGCGTCATCTGCATCGTTTTTTGTTGCCACTGTCTGTGCGTCCGTTGGTCACACTCATGCACACGCACACATGCACACATGCACACGCACACACACTCAAACACAGCACGTTAGCACGCGCACAAATGTAGGCAATAGTTATTTTTACTTCGAATTTCTGCATGTGCACTTGTCAACAGCAGCAACAGCAGCAACAGCAGCAGCAGCAGCAGCAAAAGAAATCCACACAACAAAAACAAGCCACAGACAAAAATAACAACAACAGCCACAACAAGCACAACAACAAACACAACAACAACAAAACACAGTACCCACTGCCCTCTGCTCACCTCTCTGTTCAACTCGTTCCATAGTATCCAAAAAAAGTACTTAACCTATACCTGAACCTCGCTCGCACTTCATTGTAAATAATAGAATGGGGTTGTAAGACAGATTTCATTTGATCGTTAACTAGCTCGCTCTCTTTCTACCTGACGCTCTCGCCTTAACCTCAAAAACCAAACACCAAAGCAATAATTGAAAACAAAACCAAAAAATAAGCAGAAAAAATAAAAAAAGAAAAGAAAATTTTATATAAAAGCGTAAAATCCAAGCAATTGAAGAGCATAAAAGCCAAGCGTCGATTTCCTGGAGTTTCAAAACAAAAAAGAAAACAAGAACAAAATAAAAAAAAGAAGAAGCTAAATAAAATAATGCAGAAAAATTGAAAATAATTGTAGCTGTTAAAAGCAGATGCAGAGCACGAGCTCTGGCCAATATTTCTACAGTCCAAAAGTCGGTTCGCTTCAACCAGCTAACGCTAGACATTTGCCACCGCTGCCCACTAAACGTTACCGTTACCGTTACCGTTACTGTTACCGTTACCGTTATACCGTTACTATTTTTCTTACCGTTATATCACAAGCAAACACGAAGCCTTTGTCAAAAGCCGAACAAACAAATGAATATATCAAAGAAGAAAACCGAAATGAAAAGAAACACAAAACAAAGCAGAAAACGATAATATATGTATATATATTTATATATATATATATATATATATATGTGAATGTTATGTAGCTGTAGAGACGAACAATCAAGCCAAACAAACAAATACAAATCAATCAATCAAATCTATCAACCAATCAGTCAATCAATCAATCAATCAATCAGTCAATCAATGTATGTTATGTATGTATGTGCCATGCTGTGCAGTACCTCAGGCCCCAGTTCCGTACGCTCTAGTGTTATGTAGGTCAAAACTCTAGACTCTATCAAGTATCGTATATAACTGTAAAATGCCTAAATCAAAGAAATACTATATATAAAAAAAATACCAAAAGAAAAAATGAGAAAATCGACATTTGGATGTTATGCTGTTCAATCGACCACAAAAAAAAAAAAAAAATGAAGAAAATTTTAAAAAATTATAAAAAATACCAATTGAAAAAATATTAATAATAATAATAATGAAACCGACCTTAGCTGCCCCATAAAACCGTTAGACCAAAACCTAACCGCGTATTTGGCTTGTATTGCTAGCTCGCTCGCACGCACGCACGAACGCACGCACCAGCCGCCAGTTCAAACCCGCCTCGAAAATAACAATAACAAAAAACAAACTGTGCATACTTTTAGCTGTAACTGTGACTCGCCGCATGCAACCCGCCTGCTTGCACGTCTTTTATAGCCCAACCAATTCCCCACTTGCCCGCATTTTGATTTTGATATTGCAATTTCAAGTAGTTTGCCACATTTAGAGTACATGTCTTTCGAAACGAATCTGTAAAATCATTCGATATATATATATCTACCAAATGCTAACTGTTGTTATTTCCTCTCTGATCTCTCGTCGCCAAACATATAGATCAACGATCTCAATGCTCAAGTTAACGATCTTCGCGGCAAATTGTAAGTAAAAACTTTTAATTTAACATATTTCCTTATAAGTTAGTCAGTCAGATCTGATCGGTGTTCGTTTGCAATAGTTGGGATCCTTTGGAAGACTTTTGATTTATTTCGACTCTCTTAAAGTTGTTCTCCATACGATCTCAGCTATGCTATATGCTATATGAACTATAGTGAACCGATCAGATTGGTTTTATCAGCATAAGAAGCTTCTGAAGTCCTAATGCCTAATCCCTTTTGATTTCTGTTTTTCTTTTGTCCAGCGTTAAGCCAGCCTTGAAGAAGGTCTCCAAATACGAAAACAAATTTGCCAAGCTGCAGAAGAAGGCCGCTGAGTTCAACTTCCGCAACCAGCTGAAGGTGGTCAAGAAGAAGGAGTTCACACTGGAGGAGGAAGAGAAGGAGGTAAGATCCATTGCCGCCTCTGACTAGGCAATATTATGCATAGCTATGTATATTAACTTGATAACTGATATGCTATAAACTCTATATGCTTTACACACACACACACAAACACACACACACGTATATATATATATATATATATATATATGTGGGTTTGTGCTTGTGTCTATATACTTCGATCGACAAAATTGCTGTGAACGCTCCATAGATAAAGATAAAAGATGCCTCTTCTCTAAAAACAGCCAAAAAGTGTAAGAATGTGTGAACTGATGTGTGTTTATGTTTGAGCACCAAGTGTCCTCCATTGTCACTTTATGTACTGCTCTATCTTTGTCTCGCTCGCTCACTCTCTCTCTCTCTCACACACACATACTCTCTTTCAAACTGTCTCTGCCTAACGCTCTATTTAATTGTTTATCTGACTCGTTATATGGAACACACACACACACACACACACACACTCTCTCTCTCTCTCTCTCTCTCTGTCTCTTTCACTCACTCACACACACACACACACGTATTTGTCAAGCATTCACAATCTGTATGTATTTTGTGTGTATGTATGTAGTTTGTAGACTCGTAGTGCCCACAGCACACAGCACCTAGTGAATGTTCTGGTTAAATGTTAAGCCTTATACGATCAACCCGATCTTGCTAATCGATTATATTTATTCTCGTTTTCTGTGCAAACCAATTGGACATCTGCAGAAGAAACCCGACTGGTCCAAGGGCAAGCCCGGCGATGCCAAGGTAAAGGAGGAGGTTGAGGCCGAAGCTTAAGTGTCCGCGTCCACGTAGTGTCCACTGTACCACCCGTGACTCCCGCCCTAAACAATAATAATTCAATATAAACAATTATTTCACCAGAAAAAAAAAACATAATATCTGATGCCAAATATCCAAAATCAAACAATATACGTGTATATATCTCACAATATATATCTCTATATATATATCGTCTATGCATATATATGTACATATATATATATATGCCATATATGTGTGCATACGAAATAAAGTACCGCTAAAGCTTGATCAGAAACTTAAAAAATAAATAAAGAAAAAAGAAAAAAAAAACACATTTCAAACACCAGCTATCGAAAATAATTCCCATCATGATGGATTCAAACAACAGCCCAACATCTGAACGCTCTGATGAATTATTTCTTCTTCTTTTTTTTTTTTAAATTATATTTCATTATTACAAATTCTATTTTTTAATGTAAATTAAACTAAATTACAAAAAAAAAGAAAGAAAAACATGTTGCATACCTACTTTGCGAATAGCCTGAACCCAGTCGAAGGGTATATTTCAGGAAGACAGGAATCATTTCCAGGAAGAGGATAACGAGCTGAGTCCATCTGACCAGATCCGTCTGTCTTCGATATATATTTGTATTTTCCGAGTTTTTCCGATACCTCTCATTTCCACATAGCTTTCTTACGAGCATAACTCGAGGAATATATCAGCTAAATGAACCAAACTTTATGTGTGGGTTCTTGTAGAGCGTAAACAGACTTTACATGTTTCACATTTGCGATATGTGCGTCCATTTTCCGCAGAATTATAGAATTTACCAAATTTAGAAAGCTAGAGCCTTGCGCCTTAATACACTACAACATTTTGTGGCCACATTGAAGGCCTCCAAATTTAAATACATTTGGACCATAAAAACCCGAGTTAACAAAGAAAATTGTATCCATGAAGTAGTAGAAGATATTTAACACGTTTGCACAGTCAGCTGGGTTCAGGGTATCTGCCAGTCGCGCACGCCCGACTAGAGCATTCTTCAGGGCATGCACACACTCACACACAGTTACCCGAGTTTCCTGCAGTTGCCTGAGTTAGTCTTAGATATCGAATTGCACGGCACCACATTATTGTGAACATCTGAGCACCAGCCACATCTGCAGCTGTTCCTGGCCCGCTGATTCATTTGAACATTTCTGTGAACTGGTTCTGGTTCTGTGCTTGCAGGAACAGGCGCCCGAGACGCCAGCCCCGGCCTAAGAACAACACATCGAGCAATCCTCGTATCTTTAGCTGCCCCCAACTCGTCCCGGGCGCAACATCTATAGACACATTGTTTAAGCGAAGCTCTGCGATTATTATAAAAATTTGTACGTTAATTTTCATTTAGCATTAAACAAGAAAATATATCTGATTATATTGAAAAAAAAAAAAAACAAAACAATATAATTTAAAACGCCTTAAGAAAAAAGTATTTGAGGCAGTCAGGATCTTGGGCATCCAAGAGTCGTTTTAGATATCTAACTTAAAAACATTATCTCGCCATGGTCAAAGGAGGAATTTTATAGCCATAAAACAACATCAAATCCCTTCCCTCTTCCACATTTGTATTCATCAAAAAAGTTTTAACATACAAACCGACCCCGTTTTTCGACAAAAACGTGATGTAACCCCTTGCTTTTTGGTCGATTTTGGTCAAAATTTGGATTTTCAGTTTTTTGCGCGGGGAGCTATGTCGTTTTGGAACGTCATATCTCCGCGCAGAGCTATTACCCGATATATAAAAAAAAAAAACCGTCAAAAATGTCGTTTTTTAATCAAAAACTTTTTCAACCCATCGATTTTTAATTTGTTTGAATGCCAATTGATGGTAGGGATCCCTACGAATTCAAAAAGGTATAACTTTTCAAAATCAGACAATATTTACCGGAGATTTAAAAAAATTATCATCAAAAAAGTTTAAATATTAAATGCTTTTTGGTCGGTTTGGTCAAAATTTGGATTTTCAGTTTTTTGCGCGGAGAGTTATGTCGTATTGTGACGTCATATCTCCGCGCGGAGGTATATTACCCGAGATATTGCTATTGGTCGATTTTGGTAAAAATTTGGATTTTCACTTTTTTGCGCGGGGAGTTCTGTCGTTTTGGAACGTCATATCTCCGCGCGGAGGTTATGTCGCGGGGAGCTATGTCGTTTTGGAACGTCATATCTCCGCGCGGAGTTATGTCGTTTTGGAACGTCATATCTCCGCGCGGAGTTATGTCGTTTTGGAACGTCATATCTCCAAGCGGAGGTATTACCCGAGATATTGCTTTTGGTCGATTTTGGTCAAAATTTGGATAATCAGTTTTTTGCGCGGGTAGTTATGTCGTTTTGGAACGTCATATCTCCGCGCGGAGCTATTACCCGAGAAATAAAAAAAATCATCGAAAAAGTTTCGATTATCGCAACATAGAAACGATGTTAAATTTGTCTTGAATGCCAATTGATGGTAGGGATCCGTACGCATTCAAATATGTATAAATTTAAAAATCAGACATTATTTACCCGAGATATTAAAAAAATCATCGAAAAAGTTTCGATTTTCGCAAAAACCTTGATTTTGGAAGGTCATATCGCGGGAGTTATGTCGTTTGGGAACGCCATATCTCCGCGCGGAGTTATGTCGTTTTGGAACGTCATATCTCCGCGCGGATCTATTACCCGAGATATTAAAAATAATCGTCAAAAAATGTCGTTTTTCAATCAAAAACTTTTTTACCCCATCGAAATTTAATTTGTTTGAATGCCAATTGATGGTAGTGATCCCTACGAATTCAAAAAGGTATAACTTTTCAAAATCAGACAATATTTACCGGAGATTTAAAAAAATAATCATCAAAAAAGTTTAAATATTAAATGCCTTTTGGTCGGTTTGGTCAAAATTTAGATTTTCAGTTTTTTGCGCGAGGAGTTATGTCGTATTGGAACGTCATATCTCCGCGCGGAGGTATTACTCCAGATATTAAAAAAAAATCGTCGAAAAAGTTTCGATTTTCGCACCAACCTCGATTTTCGACAAAAACGTGATGTAACCTCTTGCCATTTAGTCGATTTGGGTCAAACTTTTGGATTTCCTTTTTTTGATGCCAATCGATAGAACTCGATGAATAATTTGTTTGAATGCCAATTGATGGTAGGGATCCGTACGCATTCAAAAATGTATAGCATTATATAATCAGACATTATTTACCCGAGATATTAAAAAAAAAAACATCGAAAAAGATTCGATATTCGCTCCGACCTCGATTTTGAAAAAAAAAACGTGATGATTTGGAAGGTCATATCTCCGCGGAGCTATGTCGTTTTGGAATGTCATATCTCCACGCGGAGTTCTGTCGTTTTGGAACGTCATATCTCCGCGCGGAGTTATGCCGTTTTGGAACGTCCTATCTCCACGCGGAGGTATTACCCGAGATATTGCTTTTGGTCGATTTTGGTCAAAATTTGGCTAATCAGTTATTTGCGCGGGTAGTTATGTCGTTTTGGAACGTCATATCTCCGCGCGGAGGGATTACCCGAGATATTGCTTTTGGTCGATTTTGGACAAAATTTGGATTTGCAGTTTTTTGCGCGGGGAGTTATGTCATTTTGGAACGTCATATCTCCGCGCGGAGTTATGTCGTTTTGGAACGTCATATCTCCACGCGGAGTTCTGTCGTTTTGGAACGTCATATCTCCGCGCGGAGCTATTATCCGAGATATTATGTCGTTTTGGAACGTCATATCTCCGCGCGGAGCTATTATCCGAGATATTATGTCGTTTTGGAACGTCATATCTCCGCGCGGAGCTATTATCCGAGATATTATGTCGTTTTGGAACGTCATTTCTCCGCGCGGAGCTTTTACCCGAGATATTAAAAAAAATCATCGAAAAAGTTTCGATTTTCGCACCGACCTCGATTTTGAAAAAAAAAAACTGATGATTTGGAATGTCATATCTTCGCGCGGAGCTATCTCGTTTTGGAACGTCATATCTCCGCGCGGAGCTATTATTCGAGATATTATGGCGTTTTGGAACGTCATATGTCCGCGCGGAGCTATTATCCGAGATATTATGTTGTTTTGGAACGTCATATCTCCGCGCGGAGCTATTACCCGAGATATTAAAAAAAATCATCGAAAAGATATTATGTCGTTTTGGAACGTCATATCTCCGCGCGGAGGTATTATCCGAGATATTATGTCGTTTTGGAACGTCATATCTCCAGCGCGAAGCTATTACCCGAGATATTAAAAAAAAATCATCAAAAAAGTTTCAATTTTCGCACCGACCTCGATTTTGCAAAAAAAAAAAAAAAAACTAATGATTTGGAATGTCATATCTTCCGGCGGAGCTATGTCGTTTTGGAACGTCATATCTCCGCGCGGAGCTATTATCCGAGATATTATGTCGTTTTGGAACGTCATATCTCCGCGCGGAGGTATTATCCGAGATATTATGTCGTTTTGGAACGTCATATCTCCAGCGCGAAGCTATTACCCGAGATATTAAAAAAAAATCATCAAAAAAGTTTCGATTTTCGCACCGACCTCGATTTTGCAAAAAAAAAAAAAAAAACTGATGATTTGGAATGTCATATCTTCCGGCGGAGCTATGTCGTTTTGGAACGTCATATCTCCGCGCGGAGCTATTACCCGAGATATTATGTCGTTTTGGAACGTCATATCTCCGCGCGGAGCAATTATTCGAGATATTATGTCGTTTTGGAACGTCATATCGCCGCGCGGAGCTATTATTCGAGATATTATGTCGTTTTGGAACGTCATATCTCCGCGCGGAGCTATTATTCGAGATATTATGTCGTTTTGGAACGTCATATCTCCGCGCGGAGCTATTACCCGAGATATTATAAAAAATCATCAAAAAAGTTTCGATTTTCGCACCGACCTCGATTTTGCAAAAAAAAAAAAACTGATGATTTTGAATGTCATATCTTCGCGCGGAGATATGTCGTTTTGGAACGTCATATCTCCGCGCGGAGCTATTATTCGAGATATTATGTCGTTTTGGAACGTCATATCTCCGCGCGGAGCTATTATCCGAGATATTATGTCGTTTTGGAACGTCATATCTCCGCGCGGAGCTATTACCCGAGATATTAAAAAAAATCATCGAAAAGATATTATGTCGATTTGGAACGTCATATCTCCGCGCGGAGCAATTATTCGAGATATTATGTCGTTTTGGAACATCATATCTCCGCGCGGAGCTATTATCCGAGATATTATGTCGTTTTGGAACGTCATATCTCCGCGCGGAGCTTTTACCCGAGATATTAAAAAAAATCATCGAAAAGATATTATGTCGTTTTGGAACGTCATATCGCCGCGCGGAGCTATTATTCGAGATATTATGTCGTTTTGGAACGTCATATCTCCGCGCGGAGCTATTATTCGAGATATTATGTCGTTTTGGAACGTCATATCTCCGCGCGGAGGTATTACCCGAGATATAAAAAAAACACGTCAAAAAATGTCGTTTTTTAATCAAAAACTTTTTCAACCCATGGAATTTTAATTTGTTTGAATGCTAATTGATGGTAGTGATCCCCACGAATTCAAAAAGGTATAACTTTTCAAAATCAGACAATATTTACCGGAGATTTGAAAAAATAATCATCAAAAAAGTTTAAATATTAAATGCTTTTTGGTCGGTTTGGTCAAAATTTGGATTTTCAGTTTTTTGCGCGGGGAGTTATGTCGTTTTGGAACGTCATATTTCCGCGCAGTGCTATTACCCGAGATATAAAAAAAACACGTCAAAAAATGTCGTTTTTTAATCAAAAACTTTTTCAACCCATCGAATTTTAATTTGTTTGAATGCTAATTTATGGTAGGGATCCCTACGAATTCAAAAAGGTATAACTTTTCAAAATCAGACAATATTTACCGGAGATTTAAAAAAATAATCATCAAAAAAGTTTAAATATTAAATGCTTTTTGGTCGGTTTGGTCAAAATTTGGATTTTCAGTTTTTTGCGCGGGGAGTTATGTCGTTTTGGAACGTCATATCTCCACGCGGATCTATTACCCGGGATATTAAAAAAAATCGTCAAAAAATGTCGTTTTTCAATCAAAAACTTTTTTACAAAAAGGTATAACTTTTCAAAATCAGACAATATTTACCGGAGATTTAAAAAAATAATCGTCTTTTGGTCAACAAATTTTTTGAACTCATCGATTTTAAGTTTGTTTGAATGTCAATTAATAGTAGGGATCCGTACGAATACAAAAAGGCATCAAGTATAAAAATCAGACAATGTTTACCCGAGAAATTTAAAAAAAAATCATCAATAAAGTTTTGATTTCGATTCAAAAGAAGGTTGACTTTACGAACGAATCGGTTTTTTGTCTACAACATTTTTCTTAACAAAACGATGTTAAATTTGTCTTGAATGCCAATTGATGGTAGGGATCCGTACGCATTCAAAAATGTATAACATTTAAAATCAGACATTATTTACCCGAGATATTAAAATAATCATCGAAAAAGTTTCGATTATCGCAAAAACCTCGATTTAGAAAAACAACGTGATGATTTTATGGAAGGTCATATCGCGGGAGTTGTGTCGTTTTGGAACGTCATATCTCCACGCGGAGTTATGTCGTTTTGGAACGTCATATCTCCGCGCGGAGCTATTACCCGAGAAATAAAAAAAATCATCGAAAAAGTTTCGATTATCGCAACATCGAAACGATGTTAAATTTGTCTTGAATGCCAATTGATGGTAGGGATCCGTACGCATTCAAATATGTATAAATTTTAAAATCAGACATTATTTACCCGAGATATTAAAAAAATCATCGAAAAAGTTTCGATTTTCGCAAAAACCTTGATTTTGGAAGGTCATATCGCGGGAGTTATGTCGTTCGGGAACGTCATATCTCCGCGCGGAGTTATGTCGTTTTGGAACGTCATATCTCCGCGCGGAGTTATGCCGTTTTGGAACGTCATATCTCCGCGCGGAGTTATGTCGTTTTGGAACGTCATATCTCCGCGCGGAGCTATGTCGTTTTGGAACGTCATATCTCCGCGCGGATCTATTACCCGAGATATTAAAATAAATCGTCAAAAAATGTCGTTTTTCAATCAAAAACTTTTTTACCCCATCGAAATTTAATTTGTTTGAATGCCAATTGATGGTAGGGATCCTTACGAATTCAAAAAGGTATAACTTTTCAAAATCAGACAATATTTACCGGAGATTTAAAAAAATAATCATCAAAAAAGTTTAAATATTAAATGCTTTTTGGTCGGTTTGGTCAAAATTTGGACTTTCAGCTATTTGCGCGGGGAGTTATGTCGTTTTGGAACGTCATATCTCCGCGCGGAGTTATGTCGTTTTGGAACGTCATATCTCCGCGCGGAGTTATGTCGTTTTGGAACGTCATATCTCCGCGCGGAGGTTATGTCGCGGGGAGTTATGTCGTTTTGGAACGTCATATCTCCGCGCGGAGGTATTACCCGAGATATTAAAAAAAATCATAAAAAAATGTCGTTCTTTGTTCAAAAACTTTTTCAGCCCATCGATTTTTAATATGTTTGAAAGCCAACTGATGCTACCATCATTCTATCCCTATATAAGGTAATACATTTTTCTTGGTTTTTCTTCTCTACAGGGCTTGCGCACACTCAGACACGAGTTACCCGAGTTTCCTGCAGTTTCCTGAGTAAGTCTCAGATAGCGTATTGCATGGCACCACATTGCTGTGAACATCTGAGCACCAGCCACATCTGCAGCTGTTCCTGGCCCGCTGATTCATTTGAACATTTCTGGTTCTGGTTCTGAGCTTGCAGGAACAGGCGCCCGAGACGCCAGACCCGGTCCCGCACTCGTCCCGGACGCAACATCTATAGACACATTGTTTAAGCGAAGCTCTACGATTATTATAACAAATTGTAGGTTAAACAAGAAAATATATTTGAATAAATCGAAAGAAAACCAAAAACAACAACAATATTTGTTATATAATTTCACAATGGGTTCTATTTGGGAATATTTCAGCTAAGCAAATGGGTGTGAGGCAGTCGAGATCGCGCGGGGAGTTATGTCGTTTTGGAACGTCATATCTCTGCGCGGAGGTATTACCCGAGATATTGCTTTTGGTCGATTTTGGTCAAAATTTGGATTTTCAGTATTTTGCGCGGGGAGTTATGTCGTTTTGGAACGTCATATCGCCGCGCGGAGCTATTATCCGAGATATTATGTCGTTTTGGAACGTCATATCTCCGCGCGGAGCTATTACCCGAGATATTAAAAAAAATCATCAAAAAGATATTATGTCGTTTTGGAACGTCATATCTCCGCGCGGAGCTATTATCCGAGATATTATGTCGTTTTGGAATGTCATATCTCCGCGCGGAGCTATTATCCGAGATATTATGTCGTTTTGGAACGTCATATCTCCGCGCGGAGCTATTATTCGAGATATTATGTCGTTTTGGAACGTCATATCTCCGCGCGGAGCTATTACCCGAGATATTAAAAAAAATCATCAAAAAGATATTATGTCGTTTTGGAACGTCATATCTCCGCGCGGAGCTATTATCCGAGATATTATGTCGTTTTGGAACGTCATATCTCCAGCGCGAAGCTATTACCCGAGATATTAAAAAAAAATCATCAAAAAAGTTTCGATTTTCGCACCGACCTCGATTTTGCAAAAAAAAAAAAAAACTGATGATTTGGAATGTCATATCTTCGCGCGGAGCTATGTCGTTTTGGAACGTCATATCTCCGCGCGGAGCTATTATCCGAGATATTATGTCGTTTTGGAACGTCATATCTCCGCGCGGAGCTATTATCCGAGATATTATGTCGTTTTGGAACGTCATATCTCCGCGCGGAGCTATTACCCGAGATATTAAAAAAATCATCGAAACAGTTTCGATTTTAGCACCGACCTCGATTTTGAAAAAAAAAAACTAATGACTTGGAATGTCATATCTTCGCGCGGAGCTATGTCGTTTTGGAACGTCATATCACCGCGCGGAGCTATTATTCGAGATATTATGTCGTTTTGGAACGTCATATGTCCGCGCGGAGCTATTATCCGAGATATTATGTCGTTTTGGAACGTCATATCTCCGCGCGGAGCTTTTACCAGAGATATTAAAAAAAATCATCGAAAAAGTTTCGATTTTCGCACCGACCTCGATTTTGAAAAAAAAAAAAACTGATGATTTGGAATGTCATATCTTCGCGCGGAGCTATCTCGTTTTGGAACGTCATATCTCCGCGCGGAGCTATTATTCGAGATATTATGTCGTTTTGGAACGTCATATGTCCGCGCGGAGCTATTATTCGAGATATTATGTCGTTTTGGAACGTCATATGTCCGCGCGGAGCTATTATCCGAGATATTATGTTGTTTTGGAACGTCATATCTCCGCGCGGAGCTATTACCCGAGATATTAAAAAAAATCATCGAAAAGATATTATGTTGTTTTGGAACGTCATATCTCCGCGCGGAGGTATTATCCGAGATATTATGTCGTTTTGGAACGTCATATCTCCAGCGCGAAGCTATTACCCGAGATATTAAAAAAAATCATCAAAAAAGTTTCGATTTTCGCACCGACCTCGATTTTGCAAAAAAAAAAAAAAACTGATGATTTGGAATGTCATATCTTCGCGCGGAGCTATGTCGTTTTGGAACGTCATATCTCCGCGCGGAGCTATTATCCGAGATATTATGTCGTTTTGGAACGTCATATCTCCGCGCGGAGCTATTATCCGAGATATTATGTCGTTTTGGAACGTCATATCTCCGCGCGGAGCTATTACCCGAGATATTATAAAAAATCATCAAAAAAGTTTCGATTTTCGCACCGACCTCGATTTTGCAAAAAAAAAAAAACTGATGATTTGGAATGTCATATCTTCGCGCGGAGATATGTCGTTTTGGAACGTCATATCTCCGCGCGGAGCTATTATTCGAGATATTATGTCGTTTTAGAACGTCATATTTCCGCGCAGTGCTATTACCCGAGATATAAAAAAAACACGTCAAAAAATGTCGTTTTTTAATCAAAAACTTTTTCAACCCATCGAATTTTAATTTGTTTGAATGCTAATTGATGGTAGGCATCCCTACGAATTCAAAAAGGTATAACTTTTCAAAATCAGACAATATTTACCGGAGATTTAAAAAAATAATCGTCTTTTGGTCAACAAATTTTTTGAACTCATCGATTTTAAGTTTGTTTGAATGTCAATTAATAGTAGGGATCCGTACGAATACAAAAAGGCATCAAGTATAAAAATCAGACAATGTTTACCCGAGAAATTTAAAAAAAAATCATCAATAAAGTTTTGATTTCGATTCAAAAGAAGGTTGACTTTACGAACGAATCGGTTTTTTGTCTACAACATTTTTCTTAACAAAACGATGTTAAATTTGTCTTGAATGCCAATTGATGGTAGGGATCCGTACGCATTCAAAAATGTATAACATTTTAAAATCAGACATTATTTACCCGAGATATTAAAATAATCATCGAAAAAGTTTCGATTATCGCAAAAACCTCGATTTAGAAAAACAACGTGATGATTTTATGGAAGGTCATATCGCGGGAGTTATGTCGTTTTGGAACGTCATATCTCCACGTGGAGTTATGTCGTTTTGGAACGTCATATCTCCGCGCGGAGCTATGTCGTTTTGGAACGTCATATCTCCGCGCGGAGCTATTACCCGAGATATTAAAAAAATCATCGAAAAAGTTTCGATTATCGCAAGAACCTCGATTTTGAAAAACAAAGTGATGATTTTATGGAAGGTCATATCGCGGGAGTTATGTCGTTTTGGAACGTCATATCTCCGCGCGGAGCTATGCCGTTTTGGAACGTCATATCTCCGCGCGGAGTTATGTCGTTTTGGAACGTCATATCTCCGCGCGGATCTATTACCCGAGATATTAAAATAAATCGTTAAAAAAATGTCGTTTTTCAATCAAAAACTTTTTTACCCCATCGAAATTTAATTTGTTTGAATGCCAATTGATGGTAGGGATCCTTACGAATTCAAAAAGGTATAACTTTTCAAAATCAGACAATATTTACCGGAGATTTAAAAAAATAATCATCAAAAAAGTTTAAATATTAAATGCTTTTTGGTCGGTTTGGTCAAAATTTGGACTTTCAGCTATTTGCGCGGGGAGTTATGTCGTTTTGGAACGTCATATCTCCGCGCGGAGGTATTACCCGAGATATTGCTTTGGGTCGATTTTGGTCAAAATTTGGATTTTCAGCTTTTTGGAACGTCATATCTCCGCGCGGAGGTATTACCCGAGATATTGCTTTGGGTCGATTTTGGTCAAAATTTGGATTTTCAGCTTTTCGCACGGGGAGTTATGTCGTTTTGGAACGTCATATCTCCGCGCGGAGGTTATGTCGCGGGGAGCTATGTCGTTTTGGAACGTCATATCTCCGCGCGGAGGTTATGTCGCGGGGAGTTATGTCGTTTTGGAACGTCATATCTCCGCGCGGAGGTATTACCCGAGATATTGCTATTGGTCGATTTTGGTCAAAATTTGGACTTTCATTTTTTCGCGCGGGGAGTTATGTCTTTTTGGAACGTCATATCTCCGCGCGGAGGTTATGTCGCGGGGAGCTATGTCGTTTTGGAACGTCATATCTCCGCGCGGAGGTTATGTCGCGGGGAGTTATGTCGTTTTGGAACGTCATATCTCCGCGCGGAGGTATTACCCGAGATATTGCTATTGGTCGATTTTGGTCAAAATTTGGACTTTCATTTTTTCGCGCGGGGAGTTATGTCTTTTTGGAACGTCATATCTCCGCGCGGAGGTTATGTCGCGGGGAGTTATGTTGTTTTGGAACGTCATATCTCCGCGCGGAGGTATTACCCGAGATATTAAAAAAAATCATAAAAAAATGTCGTTCTTTGTTCAAAAACTTTTTCAGCCCATCGATTTTTAATATGTTTGAAAGCCAACTGATGCTACCATCATTCTATCCCTATATAAGGTAATACATTTTTCTTGGTTTTTCTTCTCTACAGGGCTTGCGCACACTCAGACACGAGTTACCCGAGTTTCCTGCAGTTTCCTGAGTAAGTCTCAGATAGCGTATTGCATGGCACCACATTGCTGTGAACATCTGAGCACCAGGCACATCTGCAGCTGTTCCTGGCCCGCTGATTCATTTGAACATTTCTGTGAACTGGTTCTGGTTCTGAGCTTGCAGGAACAGGCGCCCGAGACGCCAGACCCGGTCCCGCACTCGTCCCGGACGCAACATCTATAGACACATTGTTTAAGCGAAGCTCTACGATTATTATAACAAATTGTAGGTTAAACAAGAAAATATATCTGAATAAATCGAAAGAAAACCAAAAACAACAACAATATTTGCTATACTTTTTCACAATGGGCTCCATTTGGGAATATTTCAGCTAAGCAAATGGGTGTGAGACAGTCGAGATCTTGCGCCTGCAAGAGTCTGGCTATATCAACAATGGATTGAATTTGTAAATAAAGAAAAAACTATATCGCCATGCCGCAGTTATGTCACCATTAAACGACATAAGATCCTTAATGGATCGGGAAAGTTATGTCAACATCACAGAAGGTCCTTTTCCATTGCCAGCTGCGGCTTTGCTCTCCACACTTGCGACGAAAATGCATGCATACTTAATGAACTTCGGTGCTTGGAGTCCGATCTTAATGCTATTTACTGCGCTTTTAGATGGAGGTATCGAATCCAAGCTGGCGCAGATCTCAGCCTGTGCGGCTTCCTTTTGCCCCATTTGGCATATTTTCGAGGGGCATTTGAACTATATTTATATTTTCATTTTTTTTTTTTTTTTATAGAATTTCTTGCATTTTATATTTTATTTAGGAGATTTCTGTGTGTGTACGTGTGTGGGAATTTCTTTTATACATTATATATGCGTGTGTGTATTTAGAAAAAAAAAAATCGAATTTAATTGTAGTTCTAGGCGCTTAAATTAGTGTTAAAATTAGGCTGCGAATCTAACGTTAATAGTTGAACGACTTAAATTAGATCTTCTTCTTCTTCTTCTACTCCTTCCTTCCTCTGGTCCGCGCGAAGAGGGTTGAGGGGGGCGCATCTAATACAACTTAATTTATGCATGCAAAATGTTCTTGCTTTAATTAAATTTAAATAAATAAATAACACTAAATATACAAAAAAAAAAATATATATATATATATATATATATATATATATATATATATATATATATATAGATGAAAAAAGACTGGGCGCAGCCACGCCCACACGCCCAGGCGACAGTTGCGATTAAACAAGAACTAAATAAATTAGCAAAAATGTATCAAAATAATAATCATATATGACAAGTCGCCTCTCGTAGACTGTGGGCGTGGCTGCGGGCGGTGTCGCGTCTTAGAAACTAGACCTCAATACTGTTGAGACTGCCCGAGGAGATGTTGTCCGTGTGGCTGCCAAGGCGCGTCCGCTTGATGAGGGCGCGCGCGGGCATCGGGGAGCGTTGAACCCGCGGGCTGCCGGGCACATGGGGTATGCCCACGTGGCTGCCGCCGGTGTGCGATGTCGGGTGATGCGAATGGTGCAGCATATGATGTGCCACATTGTTATTATTATTATTATTATTATTGTTGTTGTTGTTGTTGTTGTTGTTGTTGTTGTGGCTGTTGTTGTTGTTGTTGTTGTTGTTGTGATGATTGTTGAGATTTGTGTGGCTGTTGTGCTGGCTGCCAGAGGCGCGTCGCTGCCGACGCAGCGAGGGAATGCGCGTAGGCGTCGGCGTGCCCATTCCATCCTCCATGCCATAGCCAGAGTGCGGCGGCTGCTGCTGTTGCAGGCTGCGCACGCTGCGCTCCAAGGTGCGTCGCTGCTGATCCAACATGGGCGAGGCGCCGCCTGTCACCTGCTGCTGCTGTTGATAGTAGGCGGCGTGCGGTGGCACGGGCGGCGGCTGCTGAAACTCGTGACGTTTGTGCGCAAATGTGGGCGTGCCGGGCGCATGGTAGGGCTGCGCATGATGCAGGCCCGGCTGATGCAAGGCGGCGGCGGCAGCTGCGGCCAGGGCGTTGCCCTGCAGGAGAGAGAGGGGGAGAGAGATTAGTGTGTGTACAAGTAAAGGCTAAGAGGCGTGTGGCATGTGGCATGTGGCAGGTGTTGCAAACATATTCGCTGGTCGCTTGGCAACAAAACTTAACCTAAAAACGTTTCTCAACTGATTTTTGCTTAAGTTTACTTGTTGCTGTTGTTGTTGTTGTTGTTGTTGCGCTTTGGCTGCGGCCGTTTTCTTGGGCAAAGGCAGCGGCGGCAGCGGCTTGCTGGGCGCCTCCGTCGAGGTCTGCTGCGACTGCTGCTGCGGCTGGCTGAGACCCTCGCATGCCTCCAGTGTCTCGCAGGAGGAGGAGGCGCCGGTCAGCGCCTTTGCGCTGCCAGCAACATCTCCATCTCCATCTCCATCTGCAGCCTCATCTTCAGCTTCATCCGCATCGATATCCGCGTCCGCATAGAGATCGGGGCCAGCATCCGGCTCGGCGTTCGCAGCGGCATGCTCCGGCGTGGCATTGCCATTGGGCGGCAGAAAGCGCAGCTCCATGACATTGCGATTCTGGAACAGGGGACGCTCAGTTTGGCAATGGCGAACGGGGGAGTGGAGAGAGGAGCGCGACGCGCGACGACAGATCAGAAGAACAGAAGGCGGAAGACCACAAACCAGCGAGGAGAGAGAAGCGAGAGACGAGACCAAAATAACAAACGGCTGAAGGCGAGGCAGGAGCAGGCGGGGCAGGAGAAGCAGCGATTAAGCTAGCACAAGAACTGAAAGAGAGTACACCAAGAGGGGGAGAAGGCAGAGAAAGAGACGAAAGAAGGGAAAGAGCAAAGGAGAAGGCAAAGAAAAAGAGAGCGAAAGAAATATATATACAAAATATATATGGAAGGAAGAGAGAAGGAAATTGAAGATTGAGCGAAATAGAAGAAACGAGAAGAGAGAGAAGAAAGAAAAGAAGCGAAGAGAAGGAAGAAAGACACAACAAACGCAAAAAAAGAAAGCAAAAGGAAGATATACAAGAAGAAGACAAATTAGATAAAGACAGCATGAAAAGCAAAATGCGAAGAATGCAAAAAAGAATTGAGGAGAAACTCAGAGAGCGAGCAGACAGAAAAGAAGAGAAGAAGAAAGAAACAAGGAACAGGAAAATACAACTAAAAAGGAACAGAAAAAGTAAAGTAAATTGAAACGAAGAGTGAGAGAGAGAGAAATGTATAAAAAGATATATAAAACAGATAAGGACAGACAAATGCATAAGAACGAAGAGGAGAGAAGGTAGACGAGAAGAGAATGGAAGAAAGAGAGCGAAAGAAGTGTTCAAAAAAAAATATAAAAAGAGATAGACAGACAAATGCATAATAGCGAATAAAAGACATGCGAAAAGAAAAGCAAATAAAGATAGATAAAAGCTTTACATGATTTATAATAATATTTTGAATTTCTTTCTATTTGTATTCCAAGTCCATGGTAAGAAATAAGCCGAGGATAAACGAATGGATGGGGCTACAAAATTAATCCTGAGGATAAACAAAAAGCGTGTAAGAGCGAGAGAGAGAGAGGGGGAGAGAGAGAGAGAGAGAGAGCTTTGGCTGCAGCGAGGAGAAGGCGAGTCGGAGGCGAGTCGGAGGCAGAGCGAGGCGAGAAACGTTTTTTAAATTAAATTTTGACCAAGTAACCAGCGAAAAGGGTTTTTGTTTTTGTAAATCTTCTTGATATAAAAGCCAGTGGGAAAGTGGAGCAGTTCCTTGGCAGAAAGAGAAAGATGGAGAGCGGAAGTGAGATTGGGAGCGGGAGTGTGGCAGCTTACCTTGTCGGCCGTGGGATCCTGAGCGAGAGGATTGGGCGTGATGTTCATGCGCGGAATAACCCCATTCAGACGCCGAACATCGGCCGGTTTGTGGCCATGATGAGGCGCCACGCCGAGCACGGCGGACGTAACAAAATCGGCTTGAATGTGATCCAATTGCGGCTTGTTCTCGTCTGAAATTGAACAAACGGGATTAGCTGCAGCCGAAGCAAGCATTTGCCCGGCAGCGGGCGGACTCACCCTCGGGCTGGGCACTGCTGCGCCGGCGCAGGCAGAGGCAGGCGACAGCAATGGCAATGAGCAGCAGCAGGCCGCCGCCGGCGGCGCCTGCGATGACCGGATAAATGGAATTCTGTTGCTCGCCCGAGCCGCCGTTCGAGACGGGCACAATGGCGGGCGAGGAGGCGCCGCTGCCCGCATGGCTGGAGGTCTCTGCAAAATGACAAGCAAATTGTTTTAGTAATCGATCAGAATCCAACTGCAGCTGGTCACTTACTCAGCGTGCGTGCCTGCCTGATCTCGCTGAACTCGGAGGCGGCGTGCGCATTGAACGTCTGCAGCTTGAACTCGTAGGCGGTGCCCGGTTCGAGCTGGTCGATTTTGAAGCGGCGCGCATGGCCGCCGTCGACGGTCGCCTTTAGGTACTCGGCGGCGGAGGCGGCCGGCCTGTAGTAGGCGTAGTAGCCATCGATCTGGTGCTGCTGGGCGGGCGTCGGGGCCAGTGTCCAATGGAGGAGCACCGCGGACTCGGAGTAGGGCTCAATGTCGCGCAGCTGAGGCACCGGCAGATTCGATTTGGCGCCGCCACGCTGCAAAAAGAACTTGGCCGAGGTGTTGCCCTCCTTGTTGTCGTTGTTCGAGTAAACGGCCACGATCCGGAAGCGATAATTGCGATCCGGTCGCAGACCCGTCACCGACGACGTGAAATTCTTGACGCCAGCATACGCCGGCTCATGATGATGGTCACGATCGCGTTCCCTGTCCCGCTGCTGCTTGCCATAGGGTATGTTCTCGTTGGTCGTCTGCCAGTTCTCGCGAGGCATCTTGCCGAGCATGCGGTATTGCACCTTGAAGAATTGTATGGACAGGCCGTCGTTTTTGGGCACATTCCAGCGCAGCATGACGGCGTCGTCGGCCAGGCGTGTGACATTGGGTCGCGATGGCGGCACCATATTGGCTGCAACAGCAAATTTTCCATTTTATTATTAATTAATGAATACCAAATTCTTTTCATTTTAATTTTATGTTATTTTTATGGCCAGCACTGTTAACGCAAACACGCGCTCGCGCACTGTTAACTGAAATGCGCCAACAGCACGCACAATAGAGCTAACAGCGCTGTTAATGGTTATGAGTAGTATCGCTTTCAAGCATTGAGTAGTATCGCTGTGCTGCATTGAGTAGTATCGTCATAGCTGCGTACGCGTTTTGAGCGAAATATTTTGTGCTGCTGCCGTTTGCCTGCCACAAATAGACAAAAAAAAATAAAAAACACCAAACCTGAGCCAGCTAAGCGCGCGCATTAACATAAAATAGCAAACGCAATTAAATGATTGGCAATTTCGTGCGAGAAGCGTACAACTGGCAAGCGTCGCAACATTTTTTATACACACATCTCTAGTGCAATATAAGTGGCAGTTGCCAGTGCCAGTGGCAAGCGGACGGACAGCAGACGACAACAGACAAAAAAAGACTCACACCGACGCTCACACACACACGCGCGCGCGCTCACTCTCGCCCCGAGTGTCTGTGTTTATGTGTGTGCGTGTGTGTGTGTATAAGCAAAACGAGTGCAATTGATTTTCGTATAAATTACTCGCTACTCGGCATCGCTGCTTTGGCACTCGCAAACGGACTCGAACTCGCACTCGCACTCGCACTCGAACTTGGACTCGGACTCGGACTCGGATTTGGAACTGGCGAGCCGCTACTCGAGTGATACCGCATCTCGTTGGCGTACATAAACAAACTCAATTCAATACTGAAAAACTCAAAACAAAACGGGCGAAACATAAACAAAAACACTATTTAAAATCCGTGGCAGATCGAATCAAGCGAGCTGCAGAATCGAAAAGTATGTCGGCAGCCGGAGATGCGGGCGCCGGTGCCGCAAATGGCAGCAACAACGTCGCCGTCGTCCAGGCAACGGTCAGCGTGAGCGGCAACATAAGCGTGGGTGACGGCAGCCCCAACAACAACAACAACAACAACGCGAACGGCAACACGAACGGCAACAGCAACAACAATGGCTCGACGGCGGGCAGCTCAAAGGGGCAGCTGCCGCTGACGCCGCGCTTCACCGCCGAGGAGAAGGACGTGCTCTACACGCTGTTCCATCTGCACGAGGAGGTCATCGACATCAAGCACAGAAAGAAGCAGCGCAACAAGTACTCCGTCCGCGATACCTGGGACAAGATTGTGCGCGACTTCAATTCGCATCCGCATGTCAGCGCCATGCGCAACATCAAGCAAATACAAAAGTTCTGGCTGAATTCCCGGTAAGTGCGGCCCTGGCAATGGATCAGCCCGATTGCTCGATTGTGCAGCCTTCTAATCGTTTTCCATTCACATTTACAGTCTGCGCAAACAGTATCCATATCGGGATGGCAGCGCATCGGGTGGCAGCGCAGCGCTGGGCAAGGTGGGCACCGTCTCGGCCAGCGCCCAACAGCAACAGCAGCAGCAACAACAACAACAGCAGCAACAGCAGCAGCAGCAGCATCACGACAGCGTCAAGGTGGAGCCGGAGTATCAAATCAGTCCCGAGGCGTCCGAGCATAATCCGCAGGGCGAGCCCTTCGACGAGATCGAAATGGATGGCAACGATGTCAGCGAAATGGAGGATGATCCGCTCGAGGCACAGCAGCAACAACAACAACAGCAGCAACAACAGCAGCAGGCGGCGGCACAGGCACAAGCCGAGGCGCAGCAGCAGCAGCAACAGCAATCGGCGGTCGCCGAGATGCAAAAGCTGCAGGTGAGCGCCGCCGTGGCAGCCGCCAATGCGAGCATGTTGAAAACGCATCGCATCAACGTGGACTCGATCAGTGCGGAGAAGCTGACGCTCAACGATCTGCTGCACTTCAAGCCGGCGCGACAGCGCGACGAGATCATACTGCAAATCAAGCATCCCACAGATGCCACAGGTACACACACACACACACATATATATATATATATATCTATTGAGAACTAACTTTTGAACTGTTGCCCGCTCGTTGCAGCCACACAGATACACACGATACCCGCACAGCCGCAGCAGCACACGATGGCGACGATCACGGCTGGCGGCTACAATCAGCAGATCATAAGCGAGATCAAGCCGCAGCAGATCACGCTGGCCCAGTACCAGGCGCAGCAGCATCAGCAGGCCCAGGCCCAGGCTCAGGCCCAGGCCCAGGCTCAGGCCCAGGCCCAGGCACAGCAACTGGCGCAGCAACAGCTGGCGGCACAGCAGCAACAGTTGGCCGTAGCGGCAGCTGCGGCACATCAACAGCAGCAACAGCAGCAGGCCGCCGCCGCTGTAGTTGTCCAGCAGCATCAGCAGCAGCAACAGCAGCAGCAACATCAGCAGCAGCAGCAGCAGCAGCAGGTGCAGCAGCAACAGCAGCAGCAGCAACAGGCGGCAGCAGCAGCAGCTGCTGTCAAGATGCAGCTGACCGGCGGCACGCCCACATTCACATTCAGCGCACTGCCCACGGTGACGGCAGCCACATCTGTGCCCGTAACTGTGCCTGTGCCGGTCACTGTGCCGGTGACCGCTGCTCCGGCGGCTGTATCAAATGTGAGCGTAAGCGGCGCTGGAACGCTGCCAACGGGCGCCCAACAGCAGCTGCAGCTGCAACAACAACAACAGCAGCAACAACAGCAACAACAGCAGCAGCAGCAGGCGGGGGATAGCTACGAGGAGCGCATCAACTACTTCAAAGTGAAGGAGGCGGAGCTGCGCTGCAAGGAGCAGCAGCTGGCCACCGAGGCCAAGAAGATTGAGCTGAACAAGGCGCAGGATGAGCTCAAATATATGCGCGAGGTGCATCGCCTGCGCGTCGAGGAGCTCAAAATGAAGATACGCATACTGCAAAAGGAGGAGGAGCAGCTGCAGAAATGTTCCAGCACATGAGATCTGGAGGATATAAGCGATGCGGAGGCGGAAGCGGACGCCGATCCGGATGCCGATCCGGATGCGGACACGGATACGGAGGTGGAGGTTGACATGGAGATGGAGCACGCCGAGAGGACGGCGCAGGCAGCGCAGGATGCGTACATGGATTTGGATATGCAATTGCTGCTCTAACCCGGATGCAGCTGGTTACCACATAGTCTCTATATAGTCTATAACTATCTTTAATTAACATATATATATATATATATATATTAATTTTTTTTTTTTTTAAGTTTTTTTCAATTCATTTTTCAAATTTTTATTTTTACTTTTATATTCTATTTTTTTTTTCGTATTTACTTTAATTGTTTTCGGGTGGGCGGGACGGCCAGACGTGCGGGCTGGCCGTGATTAACGATTACCGATTAACAATTACCGATTACCGTTTACTATTTACCGATTGTCGTGTATCGATTATTGATTACCGATCATCGTTTACCCTTAAGCCAATTCTCAAATTGTAATTGTATATCGATATGAAATACAGTGAACTAAGCCACGAAACGAACAAATTTACACACACATAAAACAGAAACAAAAACAAAAAACAGAAACAGAAATATCTACTCACCAACTCTCATGTATTTGCGCTTCTTGTTGCGCGAACCGCCGCCAAAGTTGCCCGACCCGGACGGCGAATAGCCGGAAAAGGAGGAGGAGGAGGAGGAGCCGCCGCCACCATTGCCGGATTCGTGGGGCGATCGCATCGGCACCTCGCCCAGCGGCTGATAATCCTCGCCGCTGAGCTGCGTAGGATTCACGCGCAAAATGTTCCCCTCGCTCGTCTGCAAAGAGAGAGAGAGAGAGAGAGAGAGAGAGTGGAGAGGGGAGGGGAGAAGAATATATAAGAAATATTAGGAGAGTTTCGCATATCTCTTCTCTTTTTCCTCTATTGCTTAGTTTGGGCATTTCATTATTTGCTCTTCCTTAAATTTTAGCTCTATCCAACATTTCAATCTTGTTAGGTGTTTGTTTTCCACCCATTCCCATTGTCCGTGAGAAATTTTCACCTTTTAACATTGTCGTAGCTCTGAGAATGCACAAAAAGTCGGACTTTCAACTTAGAACCGTCTATTGTTCGCTCAAGAGTGGATTTTCTGAAAAGCTCTCAAATGAATAGGAAGATAAGCTTGTTAAGCAAAAAGTTTCATAAAATAGCTTTCCACCCATTTTCCACGCTAACGGGTGAAAGTTCCTAAAATCCGTCTCAACGATTATCTCTCACATCCCATGCGCTGGCAACAGCAAAAATCAGCAATCAGTCGGCTAGTCAGTCAGTAGAAGAAGTTTTATATAATGTATATATATAGGAATATATAGTATCCTCCATGCTGCCTATCGAACTTGGGTAATATAAGAGCTAGAGGCTTGAAAATTGAAATATCTAAATTATAGCAAACTGTACGCCAGGTAATCTTATAATGTGTTGCGATCTCTCCGTTAATTGTCATTATATCGATAAATATCGATTTTGATCGTAACTCGAGGACTATAAGCGCCAGAGGCATCAAATTTGGTATGCAAGCTCTCGCCTAGCAAAGGCATATCTAGAATATTACAGATTTTAAATAACTTCCAATGGAACTGGGTTATTATAGATGCTTCCCTTTGATTTAGCCCCAGGAATGGTATTTTAGATGGTATTTCGTAATACCCCTAGTCGCACATAGACAGTAAAGAGCTGGAGCTGGAGCTCAGCTCCGGGATTCGTTGCTTTACTCACCTCGCCAAGCTGATTGCGTGCGAAGCACTGGACGACGCCGGCGTGACGCTTCTGGACATGGCGGATGTGGAGGCGATTTTGCTCGATGAGCGTCTCGTTGTCGGCGCTGGCATCCTCGCCGTTGATGAGCCAATAGATCTCCGGCTGTGGATGCCCGGTGGCGTTACACTCCAAGGAGAGGGGATCGCCCTCATTGGTCAGGGTGGTGTTGGGGCCGTGCAGAATGCGCGGACGCTCGAGCACGCTCAGCTTGATCATGTGCACCAGAACGGGCGCAATGCCATTGTCCAGACGGCAGACATAGGAGCCCTGATCCTCGGGCCGGACATCGCTGATCTGCAGCCCGTAGGCAAGCACCCGGCTGCGATTGTGATAGATATTGGGCACATTGGGACTACTCCAGACGGCGCCCGGACGCGGCGAGCCCACACCAGGGCACTCGAGCACCACCGTCTCGCCGGGTCGTGCGGCCACCTGTGTCGCCGGCTGCTGGAGCAGAAAATACGGCGGCGTACGATCCGTATAGTCCACACGCAAATCAATCACCTGCGGCAGGCGCAGCTCCACGCCGGTTATGGCATTCGTTGCCGCGCACGTATAATTGCCCGCATCCTTGCCACTGACCGAGTTGAGGACCAGGGCGCCGGCGGCGCCCGGCAATAGTTCCGTTTGCGGCAGCTTCTCGCCGTTGCGATAGAAGCTCCAGATCGCCGGCGGATTGGAGGTGACCGAGCCGCAGCGCAGCAGCACACAATTTTTGGGCGCCACGCTCCAGCGCACCGCGTGCCGGCCATAGCCGCTGCTCGGATTGTCAATGGCGATCGAGACGAGCGTGAGCCGGGCCGGCGTCGAGGCAATGGCGCCGGGTCCATACCAGGCGACGCACTGATAGTCGCCCAGCGTCTGGGCGGTCACATAGATGCGCAGCTTCCAGGTGCGCTCCTCATTGCTGCTGGTCACATTGTAGCCGTCGGCCGGTTCCAGATAACGATACGGCTCGCCGCCGCTCACCCGGAATCGCCACTCCAAGCGATCCGGCTTCAGATTCAGCTCGCACTCGAACACCACCTCGTCACCCTTCGGCGCCACCGCCGACTCCGGCGCCCGCTCAATATATACGCCCAGCTTGTTGCTGCTTCCGTTCCCGCTCCCGCTCCCGCTGCTGCTGCAGCTGGGTATGAGGCAGCCGCTGAGCAGGGCTAGACCCAGAGCCAGTGGCAGCATTGCCAAAGGACTCATGTCTGTTTGGCCTGCAAAGAAAGAGCAGACAATTTTATAAGAAAAGGATTTCGCTTACTTTTGGAGCATATCTTAACGTAATGCATTCCTGACTAACTTCGGTGCATGTAGGCCGATTTTCAGGACTTAAATGCGGCATTGAAACAACTTCGGATACCGAAGCACTAGATGCATAGCCTTTTTCAATTTTAACAGGGTATCTTTGTGGTTATCACAAAAAGTGAAATGTTCCTTTGAATTATAAACTATTCGGGAAGCTGCACGCCAAATTCGATGCAAATAGCTCTTAAAGTCTTCGAGTTTTGCCTTAAAGAGCATTTTTCGAAATCGATATTTATCGATATGATGAAAATGCAGGCAGATATCGGCACAAAATGAAACATTTCTACTGTGCATGATTTTTAAGAGTTAATATTTAAAATTTCTGGCCTCTGGCTTATCTAGTTGCTGAGATCGAAGGGTTCACACAGATGGACAGGCATAAGACCCGAGCTGTACGTTCGAAATTATTTGTGATTAGCTGAATGAGATGCCTCCTTCTGGCTTTTGCATAACAACAAACAGATTCGGGATATTTGAAATGCTAAGAGACATTTTCTTTAAGCTCAACATTTAATATATATTATAAGTATTTACTTTTGCTTTTATGAATATTTCGATAATTGAACTCCAATTTATTACTGCAAGAAATCATTCGAAATTTTTTGTAATTTCTGAAAAAAATATCAAAAAAAAAAAAAACAAAGAGCATGAAAATAAAACACGTTTTTAGTCATGAAATTTCGTACAGCTGAAGGCAGCAAAAGTGGGCGTTAAATTTGTGGAATGTCATGTCTTGGGCACAACTGTACCGCAACTGAAACAGGGTGCGTCAAGAGGGGGAAGGGGGGAAGGTGCAGGGGGGGGGGGGGCAGGGTAATGCCGACTGAGCTGCTGTCCTGTGGTAAGCGAATGGGGCGTGGCCAACGGAAGCACAGTCGCTCGCAATGTGCCATTTAAACTGGAGCCGAGGCTGTCTGCATGCGGCATGCGGCATGCAGCATGTGGCCAGCCTGTTGCCGCAGTCCTTTGGCCAGGGCATCAGATTCTTAATGGCGTGTCATTATTATGAGCAGGCCAGGCTGCAGGTGCTGCAACGGCTGCAACGGCTGCTCCGTCTGCTGCGTGACAGGGCGGCCAGGGGGCAGGTGGGCAGGGTGGCAGCGGAACGGCTGTGGAACGGGTTCGTGCAGCATTTGCCCTGCGACAGTTTGCGCCTCTCGATTTGAAATTTAAACGATGCCAGCAAAAGCAACAGCAACAACTGAGAGACCAGAAAAAAGGGCTAACTGTGGCAAGTCGCGCCTGAAATACTCTTTCCTCTATAGAGACGCATATTGATTGCAATTCCTGAATATACACAAGAGATCGGCACAAAGCGAAAGGTAATTCCCACTGAAAAAAACTCATTTCTCGCACGATTCTTCCTAAAGAGCCATACGCTATATTTAGTTAGGACCTTGCTAGATATAGAAAGCGCTGAGTTTTTCTTTGAGAAAAGAAAGGTTTTCGTATAAGAATATGATATACGACTGATCACAGCTACATGATATAGTGGCGCGATCGGGCAAAGTTTTCTCAAAATAGCTTAAAAATTGGCAGACTAGAAACATAAAGAAAGGGATGGTAATATCTATAATAATAACTATCGAAAAACAAAATTTCGATAACGATTCTTATCGATCTATCGACAAAGCCAAAAAGTTATCGATCTCTTTGTGCTCCAGAGGGACCTAGGCTCAAATTCTCTCCAACTCCAACATATAGTTCTCGAGACGGACAGATGCTGATCGGAAATTTATATATATATATATGTGTATATACCTTAAGTGGGCGTTTTGGCTTTTACATGGATTTGCACCTAGCTGATATACCCTACTTAACCCATTTCCAATGGTTTAGGGGCATACAAAAAAAGGAACACAAAAGCGCGCGCGGAATTCCAAGAAACGGCCGCCCGGTCTGCCCAGTTCCCGTCCCGTTTGGCCCAACCTCCCTCTCTCTCTCTCTCTCTCTCTCTCTCTCTGAATGCCTCATGGTTGCTTTCTCGGTTTTTTACGCACATAAATCGCAACGCGGCTCCCATTTGAAAGTCATTATGGGGCAGGCAGCGAATGAGGCAGGCGCGTGTGCAGCTGCCACAACGTCGCTGCCTGCTGGATGCTGCATTGCTGCCTTGCTGCCTGGTGGCCACTTGTTAGCGCAAGGAGCTGCCGCAAACCGGACTGCCTACACACAGGTATCCCAGGTGCCAGATCCCCAGACCGGAGCCGAGCCGAGCCGATCCTCGAGAGCGGCCGTCGCGACGCTGATTTAAAACATCTGACAACAAAAGTAAAGCGCGAAATTGACGCAGGTTTCTGTTGCAGCGACTGCTTCTTCGCTGCCGTCTTCTTCTGCTGCTTCTTTTTCTTCTTCTTCAACTGTTCTACAGCCCGTTGCGTGTGTTGAAAATTAATGCGCATTCCAGTGCCCCAACAGGCAGCAACAACAACAACGACAACAGCAACAGACCAAAGCAAAAGCATTAAAAAAAAAGAGTTAAAAAGAGCTCGCAGCACAGAGGAAATGAATGGCGCGTTGCAAGAATGTGTTGCACGCACACAAATGACAGTCGCCGGAACGGGCGGCAGCGGCAAGTTAAGGGTACAGCTACTGGCTGCAAATGGCAATCAAAATAAATGTTACAATAATAAAAGATGAACTGCAAATAACAACATTTGATTGTGCGGAATGTTGAGCAACATGTTGCTAAGCACAGCTGCAATATGAATATGAATACGAATATGAATATGAGCACAAATATGAGTATGAGTATGAGTATGAACACGAATATTAGTATGAGTGTGAGCAGAAGTATGCGTATGAGTACGAATATGAATATGAATGTGAATATGAACAGAAACATGAACACGGGCATGAGCAGATATAAGAATATGAATATGAATATGAATATTAATACGAGTATGAGTATAAGTATAAGTATGAGTATGAGTATGAGTATGAGTATGAGTATGAGTATGAGTATGAGTATGAGTATGAGTATGAGTATGAGTATGAATATGAGTATGAGTATGAGTATGAATATCAGTATGAGTAGGAGTATGAGTATGAGTATGAGTATGCGTATGGTTTTGAGTATGAGTATGAGTATGAGTACGAGTATGAGTATGAGTATGAGTATGAGTATGAGTATAAGTATGAGTATGAGTATGAGTATGAGTATGAGTATGAGTATGAGTATGACTATGAATATGAGTATGAGTATGAGTATGAGTATGAGTATGAGTATGAGTATGAGTATGAGTATGAGTATGACTATGAATATGAGAACGAATATGACTTTAAATATGACTATGAATATGAATACGAATATGACTATGGATATGAATGTAAATACAAATATAAATTGAGCACACTTAAAGCTTACATCAAGCTCATTCCGCTTATCTACGAGCTTGGCAACATGTTGCTGGCTAAAGTGTTGCCAATGCTTTTAATTTGTTTCATTGTTGCATGCTAATTCGATTAGTCACACTTCGAACAGGCCAATTTAATTATTAGAAAAAAACAAAAAGAAACAAGAACTAGAACAATAAGAAGACGATGAGAACCGGAGGACAAGTTTTTTATATATTCATTTTTTGTTTGGCCACAGAACAGAACAGACATTAAATGACAGACAATAACTGCTATTAATCAAATGAAATGCCAAATTAAATTGCATAAATTAACAGTCAAAATACACATGTTGGCTAACAACAACAACAACAACAACAACAACGACAACCACCACAACAACAACTTTTGGTGAATGGCAGCGGCTTCTTCAAATGTTTGCTTGTCCCGTAAATTAGCATAAAACTGTTAGAAATTAGTGAAGTAGGCGCGAAGCCGTTGCAAGCAGCGCTGCCAGCAGCATATGCGAAGGAGTAGTAGGAGTGGCAGCATGACAGAAGGGTGGGGGTGGGCGCGGGGTAAGAGGAGGGGCAGCTAAAGGCATCAACCTGCGCTTACACAATTGAAATATGCGTTAGAAAATGGGCGTGTTACCTGACCAGATGCCCATAGAGAAGACAAGAAGCTGAACAAAAGTCAAAGGCAATGCCGTAAAATGCTCGACGGGCAGTTACCCTGTAGTTGCATATGCCTACATATATAAAACTGTGAGAATGCAATGTGAATGTAATAATAATAATAGTAAAAATCACGATAGAAAGTTCTCTCTAATAAAATTAATTTGAATATTAGCAATAATAATGATGGCAATATTAATTTTAATAATGAAAATAGCTGTGATTAAAATAAAAAATAATAATAATTATAATAATTGTTTAAAATAAATATAACAAATATTAATGAATGATAATAGCATTAGTAATAATAATTATAGCAATAAAAATAATACATATATTAATAATAATGACAATAATAAACATATTATTTAGAATTAGAATTTGTATGAGTAATAACAATGATAAAAGCATAACAAATATTGTAAATAAAAATATACAAATATAAAAATAATGATTTTTTATTGCATTGCAAGATGCACAAGATGCCCAAACTCATTTCATCGACACTTGATATTTTACAGGGTAGCTGCGACTTTGTCTGCTGCTTGCTTTCGAGCTGGCTTTGAGCTGTAGATCTGTGAGCGCGTATTTCATGGCGAGGCGGAACGCAGCGACAACACAATGATGACAACAACAACAACAACAACAACTGTTGCTGTTAGTTAATGTTGCTGTTGTTGTGAGCTGGGGCTGATTGTTGTTGCTGCTGCTTGCCCATTAAGCAGCGGCAGTTAACAGCTTGTAAAACACTAACACCTGCCACAAGCTGTTGTTGTTGTTGCTGTTGTTGTTGCACAGAGTTCAATAAAACCTGAGCGAGAAACAACAGCAGCAACAATTGCTGCGGCAGCCAAAAGGAGCAATAGAAAAATCACGAATCGAACAACAACAACAAATAGAATAAAGATGGCCCTATACAAACAAACAAACAAACAACAACAACAACACACACATGTATATATAGAAAGATATGGCAAAAATTCTTGTGGAATGGAACCTGTTTGCAGCTGAGCAGCTGAAGCTGTTGCCTGGCTAAGGCTGAGGCTAAGCCCAAAGAAGACCGGAACCAGCGCAACAGGAGCGCAGCGCGGGCAGCAGCGGGCCCCAAATCAAGCGGCAACAGGGCAGCCAGAGCAGGGCAGTGGCAGGGGCAGCCGGCAACTGGCAGCAAAAAACCAGAACAAGAGCGAAAAACAAGTCTCTAGCGCCACAAGCAACAAGCGGCAGCAGCAGCTGCGGCAACGGGTACGGGAAGGGGGGCAGAGTCGATGGGCTGCGCATGTAAACGAGTTCGCAATCTGCATTCCAGGCGACAACAACAACAGCAACAGGATTTGCCTTTCAATTGTGGCATGCACCAAGTGTGGGCCATGTCTAATTTGAGCGCCCCACCTGTTAAAGGTGGCCGCCCGGCCCCTACCCTCCCCTTTAGGCCGCCCGCTCTACACAACTGCAGCGCATCTTGAGCGTGCGTGGGCCACGCAGCATTCGGGCCGCACGCTGCGGCTTTTGGGCGCGGAGCGTGCGGCACGCCCACTATCAAAAGAGTGCCTAAGCGTGGGCGCCACAGCCGCAGCCGCAGCCCAGAGCCAAGATGAGGCCCAGACTCAGGCACGGGATTAAAGTTTATTATTCAATTTGTGGCAATGCGGAGCTTACCTTTTGCTTTTCCTGATTTGTCTGTGCAACGCGTTGCCTGCGCCCAAATGCTGTCGCCCTCTCTCTCTATCTCTCTCTCTCTCTCTGTGTGTGTACACTGTGCTGTCTCTTTCGCACACGCTAGCGTCGGGTCCG
The DNA here is from genome assembly GCF_030788295.1 of Drosophila virilis. Classification (NCBI taxonomy): domain Eukaryota; kingdom Metazoa; phylum Arthropoda; class Insecta; order Diptera; family Drosophilidae; genus Drosophila; species Drosophila virilis. The sequence goes on from NC_091543.1 coordinate 6,560,148, forward strand.
CTCGCACCTTAGAAGCGCATTTTGCGACAGCGCCAACTGCAATGGGAGCATCAAAATATAAATAAATAAATGAATAAAACAAAAAAATAAACAACTAGTTAAAGTCGGGTATGCCCGACTACGCGATACCCTGAACACGGCGGCAAGCAGCCATTGCAAATATCCTAGCTCGGTGCTCAGGTTCCGATTCTTATCAAATTTTCAAGGTTTTAGCTTTAAAAATGAGTTTTCTTTATTGTGGCGAATGGGGAGGATTTTTAGAAAGAAAAAATTTCTGATGTATATCTCAAAAATGAAATATTCTTGCACTGAATATACTTGAAGAGAATTTTTATACAAAATTTGGTGCTTATAGCCCTGATAATTCTCGAGTTAGTTAGTTAGAAATCGAAATTTATCGAGAGTATGAAAATGGATGGAAAGCTGTTGATACACAAAAGTATATATAATTAAAATTTCAGTGCCATCTCTGACGCATTTTCGCATTTAAACATGGCTAAAACGATTCAATTTATATGTTACATACATTGCGACACAGTCAATATACCCTTTTCGGTAATTTTCGCAGGGTATAAGCAGAGGAAATGAGGCGAATGTGTGTGTGGCTGGCAGGGTTGCCTTGTCGCGCATAAATATTGAAAATAGATGACACTCTTAATGAATTTCAAAATAATTGAGGCCTAAACTGGCACAAAAAAGCTCAGCGACAGGCGACAGGCAAATAAATGCGAAGCCTATAAATAAAGTGAGAAAGCCGACGGAAAAATACGACACGAAACAGCATCGAACTGCACCAGGCCGCAGCTGAAATACCCTGCCAGCCGCCAAGCCATAAAACTGGCCAAACGTGCCAATCCCTATGCGATATATATATAGTGCTTCGATCGGGCCGAGAGACTCGTTTGTATGGCATCGGACGCACATATATCGACCCGATGCTGACCGAGCATATATATATACAATATGGCATGGCATGTGTGACATATTTCACGACCAAATCATAATACCCCCAGCGGGCAGCTACGGCAAAGGGCGCTGCACTAGGGTAACTCACTGCTACGCGCAGGCGAAAATTTGCACTTGGTAAGGGCACTCGAAATCACACATCTAAAAAGGGGCAAATGTTTGCAGCAGGGAAAGTGAGACAAAAGCATCGCCGACCCCAAAAAGTATATATATTCTGGATCAGCATCGAGTAAGAGCCAGAGACGTAAATAGGATTATGTCCAATCGAAGAGAAAGCATTCAACATACTTCATCAAATGTTTAGTGGAAAAAGCTGTATCGACTATAAAACTATAATATTTATTAAAATATAAAAAAAAAAAACCGCCTTCGTTCTAGGCCATGAGATAAACTGAGAACCCGCTGATATGTTTATGTTGACACTAATCTTTGTTTAATGCAGTTTGTCGTTTGCCACTTTTAAGCATAATAATTATAATCCATTTATTAGAGAGAACTAAAAATATAGAATAAAATAAATAACTTAATAAATAACTTTTAAGTCTTTGAGCTGAAAAGATTTTGCTCTAAGAAAACGAGCAATGCACGCCGTAGATTCAATACCCTTTCCCTACTGCAGATATGTGAGAATATATGTAAAATATGATATGATATAAGAATATGAAAATGTTGAAATTCGTTTGATACATCATATATGCCAATGATCTTTGCTTTAACTTCTATCTAACAAAAAAGAGTTTTGGATCCACTTTTGAATCGATTCTTCCTATGACAATCATATGATATACTGGTCCGATCTGGCTCCGAAATATGTGCTGCCCGCAAGCAAAAGAAAGAGCTATGCAATGTATATATATGTATATGCTCTATGTATTTGCTAGGCGTTCCACATTTCATCACAATGCCATAATACCCTTCGCAAGGGCATAAGCAAGTATGTCATAGTTGTTCGGAATTTGTGTGCATAAATCAGTTGACGAAAAGGAATGCCATTTAGTGAGTGCCCCTAATGTGTTTGCAACTAGATGGAAAAGTCTCTTTTGGTATTTGGCTGTCCCTTTAAAAAGACATAAAACTAAGAACACAATTCGAGCTAAAGTTTTTGACAACCCGTCGCATTTCACTCAACAGCCACGCCCCCTGCCCTGCTCCGTTACACCCGCCCCCTCTGAGTTGGAGACCCTTCGTAGCAACATGTCATAAATAAACACAAATCATTTTTTTCCACGCGTTTTAAATGTGCCAAAAAAAATAAAAATCCATAAATAATAAACGGGCAGCAGGGCGCGGAAGGGGGGGGGGGGGTCGGGCAGGTCGCATGGGCTGAGCTGGCAGGGTGGGTGGGGGAGTAGGGGTAGTCAATCCATTTGTGCATTAAATATGGATTTTAATTAAATTATGTTTTGCCGAAGTGCCGCCCACTTCACGTAACCTAACCAACCACCCACCCACCCACACCACCCCCGCCTGCCCCTGCCCACCCGCTGCAACTACACCCCCCTCGCAGTCGCAGCCGCTGCGCATTTTGTGCAGTTGCTGGCCCATAATTTCTGTGAAACATTTTTTGAAATGTCGCCAAGTCGAACAACGCGTGAAAAACTACAAAAACAAAAAAAAAGTATACGAAAAAAGAAAAACACAACTGACATCTTTTGTTTTTTTTTTTGTTATAGAAATAACAACAAATTTGTTGTACCAAACAGCCAAAAGCAACAAAAACAATAACAACAACAATCAAAATTAAACTAAAACAAAACAAGAAAAAAAAACAAAGCGCGCCAACCCAAAACTGAAAGATCCATCTGTGTGTGCGTGTGTGTGTGTGCGTTTAACGACTTGTCATATTTCATAAATATATTTTCAGCATTTTTCATAAATAATTTTTTCTTCTTTTTTGACATTTTTCTAAACAAAGTAAAAGGCATGAAAATAGTAAAAAATGCAAAAGTTCTTTCAAAATTATAAAAAAAAAAAAAGACTAGCGAAAATAATTACATATATTACTTGTCAAGCTGTCAACGTTTGCGATATAGTTCAAAGGTTTGCCATTGCAGCAATAATTAAAATATATATTCAAATAGTTTGTCAAGGAATTCAAATTCAAATTCAATTCAAGTCATGTTTAGCAACAACAATGGCACATCACAACATGTTGCCAACTGTTATTGTCGCTGCCAGTTACATGTTGCTGACCAAACATGTTGCCGATGACGATGATCACGATGACGATGACTCATTGCAGTCGCGACACGTTTTGGGTTCATTCGCTGTGCCGTTTATTGGTCAGCAAATTAGAAATAGCTGCAGCGACAGTAGCAGCAGCAGCGACAGTTAGCAGCGCCAGCGGCAGCGGCAGCGGCAGCGACAGCATAAATGACAGCGCAGCTTTTTTTTTTTTTACTGTTGCTGCTGTGTGGGCGTGTGAAGCATGCGAGGCGTTTGCAGCTGCTATCACATTATTGTTGTTGTTGTTGCTGCTGCTCATCTCTTTCATTGCTGTTGTTGTTGCTGTTGCTGTTGCGAGGCTTCTCACAGCTGGCTTTTACTTTTGTCATAATTAATGTGCTTGGCATGCAATTTCTTGCTGCATTTGTTGTTCTTCTTCTTATTCTGAGCAACAACAACAAAAACAGCTGCTACAACTAATTTGCTGCCCGCTGCCGCTGCTCGCATTCCACGGGTGAAAGCCCCAACAGCAGCCCGAACCGTAGCCTCAAATGCATTCACATCCATGACATTCACATGGACACGCGCCCCGTTGGCAATTGCAGCTGGTTCTCTAGCAGCATGCAAAAAAAAAAAAAAAAAAAAAAAAAAAAAATAAATGCGCTGGCAACATGCTCCAAAATTTATGCGTTGCAATTGCAGTCAGCTGCCCGCTGCCCGCTGCCCGCTGTTTAAGTCGCAGTCGCCACTCATACATATAAGGTGAGTGCCTGGCACTTCCAGTTTCCAGTGAGGCTCATTTCGTTTTGCGCTCTTCTCTCGCTCGCTCTGCTGCGAGCGACGGCCGCGCTCTCGTTCTTTTTGCTTTTGCCGCTGCCGCTGCCGTTGCCGTTGCGTTTTTGTCCATTTTTGGTGCTTCTCCTCTGCCTGCTTACACGGCTAGGCTGCACTGCCCGCAGCACGCCCCCTCCCTGACACTATCGGCACATTTGCATGGGGCTCCTTATGCATTTTTCAAATGCTTCAGTTTTGGTGAGCCGCTCTCTTGTTAAATGCTGCTCGCAGCGACGCAAGCAGCGTGCGACGGCGACGGCGACGATGACAGCGCTGTTGGCGTCGTCGGCCCACCATGTTCAGTGATTGCTATCGTTGACATTGTTGTTGCTGTTGTTGTTGTTGTTGTTGTTGTTGTTGTTGCCTTTTCATTGCAATTTATTTGATTTTCATTGCATTAAATTTCTGTTGTCTGTTCGGCTTTGTGTCTCGTCTTGCTCTTGTTGTTGTTGTTGTTGTCTTTTGTTTTTGGCTTGCGCCTTTGTTTTTGGTGCGTCGCCATCTTTGATTTCGATCTTGGAATTTCAATTTGCATTCATTTTCTGGTTGTTGTTGTTGTTGCTGTCGTTTGCTCTTCCTCGTCGCGTTCTGCTTTAGCTATGCGTTTTAGTGTGATCTCGCTCTCGCTCTCTCTCGCTCTCTGCCTCTGTTGCTCTGTCGCTCTCGCTCGCACCTAACGAGCTTCTTTGGGCAATTCATCATAAACGTTGCCACACACAACATTCATCAGCTGCCAGTCCACAGCACCCCACCAAGCCCCCTCTCCCCCACAAACTGCCCCCCCTGCGTTCATTAAGATATTTTTGTAGCTGTTTCCGTTGGTTTCGAATTTAGATTTTGGTAATATTCTTCTTCTTTTTTTTTCATCGTTGCGTGTGGGTTGGCAGTGGAAGGGCGTCGGGTGAGGTGGGGAGGGGGGAGGGGGGGAGGTATAGACAGCGTTTCCCTGTCATGTCACCTTTAACCTGGGCAGCTGCCACGCCCGCAGGCGTTATGGTCATGCCGGCAACAGCTGCCGCAAATGCAGCTCAGCTTTTGCTGCGGCTAACACATCATGTGGGCGCCCTAATGGGCCAACTAATGTGAACGGTAATCTGGCGCTGCCTCAGTCGCTGCCGCTGCCTCTGTCGCTGCCTCTGTCGCTGCCCACGCTGGACACTCGGCAAATTGCGCAAATTAATTTGAAATTCATCAACAAATTCATTTGGCAGCCAAACAGGAAATGCAACAGACCAAAAGCTTCTCAATCTAACCAAACTGCCGCCCTCCCCCCCCCCCCCGCACTCTCTCTCTATCTGCTCGTGATCGCTGGCGGTGCCTCACCTGCCGCCCGCCCGCCCGCTCGCCTGCAATGTGGCCGCCTCTGCCTCATGTGGGCCAAACATATAAAAATATCATTTTTTTTCGCACGACAACGGCAGCAATTGCCGCACACCTTGCCATCCTCTGCCCTCTGCTCGCTGCCGCTGCCACTGCCTCTGCTGTCACCTCATATGCCTCATGCCACGGCTGTTAATTTTCATATATATATATTTTGTTTCTGCTTGCCGCCAGTTGGCAAACGGCCACCAGACGCCAACAACAACGGGAGACGCTGCTGCCACCGGGTGGCATCAAATTGGCCCACATTCGGTTATACCGTTATAAATACCCTAGATAAAAGTATTACCATACTGTCAATGCTAAGCTTGCCATCCAATATGCCCCAAATATACCCTGTCTTTCAGTTGAGCTTTAAGCTTTATCTTTCAGTTCGCACTTGGGCATCTTTTAAGGTGTCAAGTCCTATCAATCTGCTCGGCTTACCAATCAGAGATTAGATAGAGTCTCATCTATGCGCAGCTACGATTCCCTGGCTCAAGTGCGGAAATCAAAATAAATAATATTAGTCGAAATAACTGAAGGAGCTTACAATAGTTAGAAATATGCCATAGTACAGGGTATTTCGATATTGTCAAGGAATCAAGGATTATTGGATAACATCGCCCAGCCTCTATATATTACATATTATATATATATTATATATGCGTAGGGAATGTGTGTGTTCGGCTTGGCTTAGCTAGGCTAAAGCTGCACACCCCCACACACACACACACACACACACACACACAGCGCGGAGGCGTGTGGCACATTTGCATAAGTTGCAGAGCCGGAAGTTGACCAAGTCGACGCGAGGATGAGAAATGCTGGAAAAGTCAAGCCTTGTACAGAAAATGTTCAACTGTGAAGGTAAAAAAAAACCCCCCTCAAAGATACACTCAGAGAAAAATGTCGTATTAATTTTAATTGAGCTAATTAGTTTCATTCTGCATTAATCTAGTTGCCTGATGTTGCTTCTGATTGTGTTTAAATTAGGCAGAAAGCTTCCTTGCTTTTAAATCGACTCAAACACAAGCTAAAGTTAAGTGAAAGCTACTCAAAACAAGCATTTACATGCTTAAAGTAAGTTATTAAAATAAATTTTCAAACTAAAAGAAGTATTTATGCTTTCTTTATTCTTTTCATTTAAATCTGGTATTTTAAAAATGCTGTTTAATAAACGAAAGCTAAATTTTGATAAGATTTCGTTGGTTCTTTTTTTCTCGAAGTGTACTAAAAGCTACAAATGATTTAAAATGTTCAATAACTTTTTGCTTCTTTTCTTTTTTACTGTGTACTTAGTCACGCTCTCGCTTCAACCAGTTGCGAATTATAAGAACTTTCGGCTTGCGTCAAAAGGGTTGCATGCAGGGGCAGGGTTGCTGCGTGGGGCTGCCCGACTTGCGTCAGACAACAAGGTTGTATTTTTTTTTTTTTTTTTTTTTGTTTCATTTCCATTTTGTTGCGTTTCTTCTTATGTTTTTGTTTTGTGTAATTCAAAACGCGAGCCAACTTCTTGGGTTACCTGCGGGCCCATTGTCAAAGCTGTTGCCTTCGTCTTCCTGCTGCCTGCGCCTAATATGTTCATTAATTTTAATTATGCATAAATAGCCAGACACAAGCAACAACAGCAAAGCGAAACTAACCGCGGCTAAAAAAAAGAACAAAAACAAAGTCAAGAAACGAGTGGAAAAATTGAGTAAAAGCGATGAAGAACTAATACCCTTTCTTTAGACAGACAACATATATCTATATATATACATCTATATAAACCTTCGATTGGAGCGAAGTAATATTTGCTTTTACGAAACGCCGAAGAACGAATACCCTTGCTGAATGTAGCTTGAAAATGCTTTGATACGAAACTTTGGGAGATACGAGATATAATGTAATAGAACGATATCAGAAGACTTTAGACATATGTGGGAAACATATCTTAAGCTAGTAATTGCTAAGATTGTTCTAGATACCCTAGAAAACATAAAAGCTTTCCATTCGTAAGCTCATTTTTTATTCAGTCTATAGAGCTATGTGATATAGAAACTCCGATGTACTTAAGATTACAACTCATATATTCGGAGCTTATAAAACAAATAGGAAACTGCCCAAGTAGAAACTTTATATACAACCGATTGTAGCTATGATAGCTATATAGGTTATAGGCTATAGGATATAGTCCTTCGATCCGGTCGACTCGGATAATAATAGATATTACTTATATTATCTAATGCCAAATAGGAATTCATGCAATACTTCCTTCCAGCTAGCCTTCAATCCGATCGTGTTAACAAGCCTGTATCGATTCGTTGCTCGACACTGATCAGGAATATATATATACAACTATTCACTATATGCATTTACAGTTGTGTGCGGCGTTACATTTAGCATGACAATATCGTTTTAGCCTCTTGTTCGAGCGCATTTCAAAAGTAGCTCACAAAACGTCTCTTGGAAACATCACGAAAAATTTGATACTAAGAACAATTTTAGTGGCGCGGTGGGTTTGGGGGGAAAAAAGCCTTTTGTTTCGACTGTCTTTTTGTTGTTGTTGTATTTCATTTTTTTTTTTTTTTGGGCCGTAACCCTAGGCCCCACTCGACGCGCGCAGCGACCGACGGGATGCCGTACGAAACGTGCCCCGATATCAGTTTACAAATTCATTATACGACCCGTCCGAGTGGGTTTTGCTCTTTCTCTCTCTGTGTGTGTGTGTGTGTGTGTAAATTAAAATGCAAAAAAATAACCAAGCAGTAATACTTTGGACAGGCATGCCTGACTAGAAGATACCCTGTACTGAGCAACGAGCTAAAAAAAAACACTAACACACAGAAGTACACAAAGTTACACACACACACACACACACACACACACACATACAGCACCCTCCATGCAGCTACTGTGCTTCTTCTTCCCTTAGCCCCATAATATGGAAAAAAACATTCTAGATGAACTTCGGTGCTTGTAGTCCGATCGTATTGAAACACAACAAAATGTATGTATGCCAAAGCGCAAGGCTGTTGCTTAAAAAAAGTGATTTTTGACAATTTCAAAGAGAAACTTTAGAGATGATCAACAAATATTCCCTAGCTCTATATAAACAGAAGAAGTTGTGCGAGACAAGTATATAACTCGTTCAAGATCTAAATCTTATAATTGCTGAGATCGACGCGATCAGGCAAACGAAAGGTCACAATGAAGAATATGTGAATCGAACCGGCTGCCTGCCGCCTGTTACATACAGGTGCTCGAAACATGCATGCCCGCTCAGCACATTTGCAATGTGTTTACAGGGTATGACGCATAAAATGAATGCACTTGTAAAAGAACTGTAAACCGAGATGCAAAAGCCGAGAATTGGCAGAATTGGTCAACGCGTAACTGAGTAGGGGAGAGGGGGACAGAGGCGTGAGAGACAGAGAGATGGAGAGAGTGTGAGAGAGGGGGGAGGGGGAAGTGGGAAGGGGGGCAACTGAAACTGGCGTCTGGCCAAATGTAAACAAAACGTGATATAAAAATCACAAGAACTCAAATTAATTATGCAATTAAGCACGCGTCGTTGTTCGCTGTTTGTTTTTTATTGTTGTTGTTGTTGTTGTTGTTGTTGTTGCTGGCTAATAATCATAAACAATTACACGCAACAATATCTGCAACAACAACAACAACAACAACAACAACAAGAGAGCGTGGAACATGCAACAATTAAGTGGCAAAAAACTCAATTTGATTAGCCAGCCACAGCCGGAGATGAGGGTAGGGGGGGAATCTCTTTCGAGGGATTGTGTGGCAGCTTCTCAAGGGATTCCATTGAAATGCGCTCTGAGCAGAAGGAGGGAGGGTAGAGGATTGGAGGGGGGGGGGGGGGGGGGCATGCCGAGATGAAATGAAGACTTTCCGCTTGCAGCGCTCGCGATTCCCATGAAAAATGCAATTGATGCTGAACCACGGGCACGTCCTGGGCGCAATGGGGCGTGGCACAGACCAAAAAAAAAACAATCTAAAAAAAAAAACCGAAAATTAAATACCCTGCCAAACAAATGGCCTAGCAAAAAATATGCATAATTGGAATATCATTTGAAACAGAAGTCAGATGACATAGAAATTGGATTTGAAAAATTGCAGAAAAGTTCATGAATTTTAAAGCCGAATATTTCATACCCTTTCAAGCATCTAGCTGAGCAGCGCAATTTGCGTTTGTTACTAAAGAAGTCATCTGCTGTATTTAAGTAGTTCGCATAGAAATCAACAAACGAACTTGTTCAAATCAAGATCAAGATCAAGAATATATATACCCTTAGTTTATGAGTAGGAAGTTACGTACTTCGCGAGATAATTATGGTACCCTCGGTAAGGGCATACAACTTTTGCAACGGAGCACTTTTTGTCGATTCGGCTCGAGAACTCAATTGATGCTCAAAGGGAACCAGTAAGTGTATGACAAGAGGAACTAGTTCAATTGTATATGGTAAGTATATGCAAAGAAGTAATCTGTATTTAAGTCCTCAGCATTTTTAAGCTCACCTTTAGCTGTATTTAGTGACAAGTTTGATAAGTGAATCATTTTTGCCTCCAGTAGTTCCGATAGTTCATTTAGTTCCATTCATGATTGAAACGCCTTGTACTTCTTTTCCATTCGAAAAGTAACCCAACTACAATTCGAGCATCTGGAGAAGTTATTTAGCAGCCTTCACAGTTAACTATTTTCCATTGGGAAACCCCTTTGCTAAAACTCGCCGCTTTCAATCATTGATTTTTGATTGATGGACTTGTGACCATTTAATGCTCGTTTCTAGCGATTTAATATCATAGTATTTTGTTTGGACAAGTATTTTGGCGAATGCAAATTGGTCATTCACCGTTTTAATTGGGTTATTCTTGGGTACACCCACTGCTTCAATCATTGATTGAGATCTCTCTCACTCTCTCTCTCTCTCTCTCTCTCTCATACATACACAGGGAAAATAATACACTTCCATTGGATGCGAATCAGTTTCCGTTCTCTGCTCACTTTACGCACCAGTCTGAACAGTTCAGTTGTAGAACTGACCGAAACCAGATTTGATGATCTCATGTTAAACACACATTTAACACAGCCCATTAGGTTTGACCCAGCGCCACACCCTTCTTGGGTGTTACATGAGCTCTTTGCTCTTTGCTGTTCATATGATCTTCTGGCCGATTGTCCGCGATTGGTTCTTCAACAATTTCTTTCACTGGGCTTTCCGTTTTGGGAACCGCTGCTTTAACGAGCACCACAAATGCGAGTTTTTTCTCTTTTTATATTTTTTTAAGAACCCCTTTTAGAAAATGTTAGCAAGAAACTTGAAAGAGACTTAAGATTTATATATTGCAAATCAAATTCTTTTCTTAAGTTGAAGATTATAAGAGATGGATATACATCAAAGAGATATAGAACATGGCACTTATCGGCTACCTATCCTCGATTTTCTATCGAACATTTCACAAAGATCGGACAACATAGTCCGATTTTAATGGAGAATGCATTTCCAATGCAGAGTGTGGGACTAATGGAAGAAGAAGCAGAAGGAAGAATGGAAGAAGAAGGAAAGTATTTAACATATCTCTCATGTCGCTGCTTGACACTGGGTATCTCCAAGTCGATCACTCTCGATTAGCACACACTTTTATTTATTTGTTTGAGTTTTTGGTTTTTGGTTTGTTGTTTAAAGTTTTTTGTTCTTGGCTTTGATTTGTTATCGGGCAAATTGTAAAAGTGAGCAGCATACAGGAAAAACAGCTTCGTCATTCTCAGTCGCAGCCAACTTTTCCCCACTTCTGGCCATCCCAGGCCCCCAGCTCCTCCTGTCTCCCCCCCTCCCCCAGCTCCCTTCAACAGTCGCTGCCTTTTGTATTTTTATATTTGCGTCGTGGTTTTTATTGTCGCGCGGCCTGCTCTTTCAATTTTATTAGATCATATTATCTATTTTGGTACGACAAATTTGTAATTTAGATCGGACTCGACAACGAGGAGCCGACGACGCCGGCACTTAACCAGCCAGTCGGGCATGGCTTCGATGGTGCTCGGTGGTCCGGTGGGGCGGGGGTCTTTCTATTAAAAGGGGTTTGGGGGGGGTTTACTGGAAAAGGGGTCTAACCGTTATGGGCTTTTAATTAATTGGCATTCGGTTATTTAATTGAAGCAGCCGAAAATAAAAATAAAAAACGGCTCCCACAGCTAGCGATGCGTAAAGTACCCCCCCACCCCCCCTCTATATAGGCACTGCCCGCTGCAGCCGTAGCTTAAGCGCACGAATCGATCAATCGATCGAACAGGCTGCTCCACATTCTGCGGAGGCTCAATTGAAAGCTCGTCAGTTGATTGAATGCTCCAACTAAGGCGAACACAGCTCGTAAGGGTATATAGGGTGCGTTAAGTAGAGGAATTTGAACTAGCGACTTCACTTTTGGCTCAAATAAATAATATATCAAATGCTGTTAATATTTTTGGAGCTAATTGTGCCAGGCGTGCTCTTGCATTTAAAGTTAAGCTGAATATTGCTGCTGGATTTGAACCAGCGACTTCACGTCCAGGAATGATATTGAAAGAGCTATCATAATTGCATGATGAGTGTATTTTGCGTTAACTGCAGGCGTGTCTTTTCGAAATAGTGTTGAAAGTGGCTGCTGGATTCGAACCAGCGACCTCACGTTTTTTTTTTGCGCCAACTTCAAGCATGCTTGTGCATTCAACTCTTTGATGAAAATTACTGCTCGATTTGAACCAGCAACTTCACTTTGAAAATTGGCACAGTATTTGAGCCAGCGAATGATATTTGAAGTCTTATGAAAATCATATTTTGTTTGTCAAACTGAAGCGTAACTTTTGGCATTCAAGTGGATTTGAACCAGCGACCTCAGCTTGGCTTCGCTGTGGTCTTTGATTCTTTCTGATCAAATTGTGCATTTGATTTACACGCTTCGGATTCGGTTCCTCTCCTATTTTTCGAGAGTTCGACGGATTCCATATGGCAGCTCTTTAGCTCTTGGATCTTTATCGGTTGCTTCGATTACAACAGTTTGAGGCAATGTTTGTTGTTGCTGCTCGCGTTCTCGTTCAGTTTTCACATGAAATGCAATAAACCCAATTTAATTTTTGTCTTTATTTGTTTCATTTATTTACTCGCACGGACGTGAGACGTCTCTCTCTCTCCGCCCCCCCCTCTCACTCTCCCACTCTAGCTCCCGGTGTGTGTGTGTGTGTTTGTGCATGTGCCACAGCCTGAGCCCCAAAATTTGAGTAGGCGGGACAACCGGGCGGAAGGGGGCGCTTGTCTTATCAGCGAGTTGAATCGGCGTACAACAAGGTTTTTATCACGTCGCGTAAACCAAACTTCGGACTTGAGAAACTGTACGAGAATTGAAAGTAAGTGAGGCAACGGCGAGCAGGCGAGCAGGCGGAGGGGGGAAGACGCAGGGGGCAGGGGCGCGCGGAGGTACAACGGGGAGCGTGTATAGTACTTGGGCTTATCTATGGGTTCGCTGCCCCAGCCCCAAGCGAAATGCCAACGTTCCGCTCTAATGGTTCACGCAGCGGCATGAGCTTGGGAATTGAGATCTTCTGAAAGAGCGAGAGAGGGAGAGAGGGAGGGAGAGAGGGCGGGAATGAGGAAGAAGAAAAGAGAGTGAGAGTGGGAGAGTCTTTATAGGCAAAAATTACCAGGTTAAGAACTGTAGCTAGATCGACAGTTTGTATCTAAATAATGGAACTAGTTCTCTGAACGAACACCTATTCTCTAACTAACCCAAGACTAAGATGGAAGATTGCATGTCAAATTGCGAAGTCTTTCTAAACACTTCATAAGATCCAAGCAGCATTTTCTCATCAATCCCAGCTTAGATCTTCCAAGAGATGTGGAGAGTTATCCGAGAGCTAAAGAAACTAAAAACTTGTATTTTCTTATACTATAAAACTTCAAGAACTCAAAAGCTTGAAAGTAACGTAGTCTTATCCTCTAGAAGCCACGTTTTAATATTTTTAACTAACAAATTCCTAGTCAAATATACATTAGAGCTAAGATCAAAAGAGCGTAAGAGAGTTTCCGGAGAATTACAAACAAGAGCTGGCAAACAATATTGTCGAATCTCTGGAGCTTATATTGAAGAGCTCTAGATCTTTTATACGTAAAGAGTAACACGATCTGGTTGAATGTCGGCATGTTTTAGGCCCAAGCACTTTTAACAGTCAAACTAATGGGACTTTGGGTCTCAAATTGTGTGATCGTATTTATTTCAGCCGAGGCTGGTCAAGATCTGGCAAGAAGTCAAGATCTTGACAGGCTAGCTGAGCAAAATATTGTCCTTGGCCAAAGTTATGAGCAGAGCGAGCCAAAAGCCAATGCCGACAAGTCGGAAACAATTAGCAGAGACGCTGCTGGGGACTCGGCCAAGAAGTAGGGTCCAATAGCAATGCCAAAGTCGGAGTTGGAGACGGAGATGGAGATGGAGACGAAGCCGCAGTCGATGCTCAATGATCGCAATGAGCGATGCCTTGGAATGCAGTCAACTGGTTGTTGTTCTTCTGCTTGTTGTTATTGTTGTTGCTCGTTTCCAGTGAAATGAAACGGGCTGTGGGCTAAGAAAAGGTAAGAAAGAAAAACAATCAATGAAAAGGTTGCCCGACTGTCGACTACCTCAGCCAGAGCCCCTACACCCTGTACCCTTTACCCCAGCCCCTGACCCTGTCCGTGTCCCTGCCTCTGCCTCTGCCCCTGCCCCTGCCTCTAGCCATGGGCATGGCCCGTTTGGTATGCGATGCCAAGGTGAACCAACGAAAAAGTTGCTGCAACCGCAGCGACAACAAAACGTGACTTGGACTCCTCACAGATCCGTTTCAGGCAGCCGGGCCGGGCTGGGCCAGCCTCTAGACATTGACTATGACCACAAGCTGGTCCGCTCTGGCGATGCAAATGCGGATGCGGATGCGGATGTTGCAGCCACTGGTCACTGCCTGTTCCATGGAAACCATTTCATTAAATACCCTGTAGCCATTGCACCTGATCACAAATGGGGCTATTCCACAATTTGCCACAATGTAAGCTATTCGAATGGAAGATAGCATAGCGATAAGAAGGCGATAAGCGTGCAGAGCTTCTTCTTTGGTTGGCAGTTAAGAATGCGATAGAAAGGCGAATTTCTGTTGGGAAGATAATAAAGCGATATAAGGCGATATTGTCGAGTCGATCTACTAATAATAATTATTATTAATCGCTAGAAGCTGCGCGAAAAACTTTCATAACAAAGCGATAAAAAGGCGACAGTGTTTGGCCCCTTTCATTGAATGGAAGATACACATGCGATAGAAAAGCGATATATACTATGAAAATCCATGATCTGCCTGAGACATGCTGCATATTCGCAGTTAGGATGAGAAAGCAATGCAAGGCAATCTTTTCGCGATATCATATTTCTCACTGGAAGATAGAAAGATGAGAAAACCTTCCATAATTATTTCCATGTTTTTGAACTGTTTTACAGGGTATCTGCTGGTCGCATCGTCTGGCCGCGTGCATTGGCAGCCTGTGTTATAATAAAGCAGTTAAAATGTTGCCGAGATGTCGTCGAATGGCATCGTTAACCTTCAGCATGCAACGCGACCGCAGCCTCTGCCTCTCTCTCTCTCCCTCTCTCTCTCACTCTCACTCCCTCTCTCTCCCTCAGCGACTGTTTGCCGCCAGGTAGCCTATTCAAGAGATTCAGATACAGTTTCAGGTTCAGTTTTTCGGTACGGCTTTAACATCTTTCGATATGCCCTGTGTGGGCGTCATAGAAGAAGACAAACAACAAACTGTTGAACTTAGTGCGGCATCGCGTCGCCTATTTATGAATGAAAATGCGTTTCGGCATCTTCACGCACCACCATCATCATCAGCAGCAGCGGGAACATCATCATCATCATGCCGGCTCATGAATGAGCTACCGTTTTGGGGCTTGCGTTTGCTTGCGGTGCAACGCCTGATTGACAGACTTTTTGCATTTGATGTGGCAAGCAATAATGGGGTCTGCGGGTCTGCCCCAAGGCTTATCACATGCTTCAATGGGCTCAGCGAATGCCCGTAAATGGCGTCGCTGCCAAATTAACTAGCAAACGGGCAACGCATTTCTATGTTTTTGCTAGATTTTATTTGCTTCGCATCGAACAGCACGTTCCCCTTTCCAATCGTTCCGGCCGAACGCACAAATTGTTATAGTAAAAGTTGTTGATCCTACCCAATGCAGGCATAAGACTATGACTAGACGCCAGTAAACAGTGACAGCTGGGCACAAATCGATCTTCAAGTTTAAGCGGAGGATAAATAATTAGCAGGTACTTTAAACGAAACAATCGAATCAAAGCAAAGGTCACAGACTGCAGTAGAATGCGCAATAGCTAATTATCGAGCTTACATAATGTAACAAGTGGAAGAGTTTAGTTATCCTCCGGATAGATTTACAAGCTTAAGCTGAAGATAACGACATACCAGCTAAAGGTCAGTGACCGGAGGGAAACACTTAATGACAAATTATCAGGCTTATTAATGAGTTACCACCAGGATAGATTAACAAGCTGAGCTACTTTTAACGGAGTAATGGAATCGAAAATAATTAGTCAATGGATTATCGAGCACTGTATTAATCCTCTACAAAAGTTTTCTATAAGCACATGTAATGTAAGTTTAGTTATCTTCGGGATAAATCTGCAACTAGCTGTTACTTTTAATGAAACAATAAAATTTCTTCGATCGTAATTCAAGTAAAACAGTTCAAACTTGGTTAAACTTCTTTATAAAAGTTGCTTTGTAAACAAGTTTTGAATATATTTATGTTTAGCTCTAATTTAATCATAATCTCTATTTAGGCACAATGCGTTGCCTTTCATCGAAAAACACATTAACTGTTTGTCAAACCAGACATCTTGGCTTAAAAGTTGTTTGTTGTTTGTTCTTGAATTAATCTCAAACTGAACACAATAAGTTAACTTTGTCTCAGTTGCCAACAATCTGACAAAGCTCTCGTTCTCTATTTGAGCGGATAATGTAAACACGCTTTCTGAGATGAAAATCGAATGGAAATGATCTGTGTTTCGGACATAGTTTAGCTGGGAATTCACAACTGAATCCTTGGCACCGTAAAGTCGTTATCGTTGTCTTTGTTTCCGTTTCCATTCCATTTCATAATACCTAACACAAATATTACCTTCACATGAGCTGAAAACAGTTTGCAATCTTTTAACTAAACCTAATACAATAAATTGTCTTTATTTTGTTTTCCGACAAGGTTTCATAATATACCTTTAAAGCTAGCTAGAATTCATTGTGCAACGATCATATATAATATTTTAGATAATCTTCAACTTAATCTTAGTATTAATCCAAACACAATTCGTTGTCTTTCTTACATTCGCATACCTAGAGACAACAATATATAAGAGAGAGTTTCTCATTTCAATCCGATTTCGCTTTGTTTGTTTCTTAAACAAAGTAATAAACTGTAATTTAATCCTGCCTTCATTCGATTTCCGATACAAGTTTTTCCCAAACAATGTTCATAATCTATCCAAATCCTTTCCGGTTGCCGTTGACAAGGCATAAAGAGCACATATAGAGCAACAGGAGACAATGCGCGGAACGGACCGCAAACACATTGGAATGTGATCCACACACACACACACACATATATATATATATATAGATATGGATAGATTTTGTGAGTGGCAAAGGAAATGGCTTAGCTCGCAGCGCTGGAATTTGCAACAGCACTTGGTTAAAGATCTACTTGCTTCTTTTTTTTCCTGTCTTTCTCGCTTCCTCTCCATCTAATCATGGAGTCTAAACTGGCGCAAACTTTCAAAAAAAAAAAAAAAAAAGGCAGAAAACGGCAAATGATGCCGCGACTCTCATGAGGCCACAACCGGCGCCCGAGGGGGGACCTGACGAAATCGAAGAGAAAAACAAGTGCGTCTCGGTCGATAATGCTCGACTGGCAGATACCCAGTCTCACGCTATGAATATATTCCCGCTCCCTTCTATGCATAGTTACAACAATGCATTCTTGTCTAGCTTCGGATTGTAAAGTCCCGGAATCTTCGAGCTAAAATCGATATTTATCGATCCAAAGGGAGAAGAAATCCACAGATCGCAGCTGCTTCCTCTCGCGCATAGAAACAATATACCCTTTCTGGCCATTTTGGCTGCGCATATATATATATATATATATATATATACAAATGTGCGCTCGCATCGCTTTGGTTGGCTTTCTACTCACGCAGTTTGGCCAGAGTCGAGGTCCACTCGGACTGCTCCGCTTCAGCTTCAGCTGCTCCTCCAAATTGGGGTTTGGGGGGGGGGGTTGGTGTGGGTAGGGTAAGGGGAAGGGGGCTTATCATGAACGTTGATCTATGACTCGGCGCAACTTGGCGCAGCTCTGGCTTGAACTCATTTTCTAATTGCCCCACGGTGTGGAATGTCTATTCATTCTCAACTATTGTGGGCCACATGCTACTCTGGTATGTGTTTATTATAGCCAGCCCATGGGCAGACCCCATCCCTCGTTCACCCCCCCTCAGGTTTAATTATCCGGCGAGCGACGTGCAAAGTTCGAAGCCCAATCGGAATCTTGAACTGTGAATCTGTCGATCTGTCGTTCTGTCGTTCTGTGAATCTTGTCGCGTCAGGCATATGTGATGTGATTTTTGCTCAATGTTTTTTTTGTTATTGTGCTAATAATCGAGTGGCATGGATGAGTACAGGGTAGCGTCTGCTATTTTAATTGAGTTCACAAACGCTTTGAACTGACCCCAAGACACAGCTGGCGGGCACTATGCCGCTGACAGCTACGTGCTGTGCTCAGTCCCCAGACGCACAGAGGGAAGTCCCAGCCTAAAAAAAAAAACAAGACAACAACACAGAATAGATATGGACAGACAGACGGATAGACAGACAGTAGGATAGATAGATAGTTGTTAGTTAGTTTGGCTTACATGGCTTTGGATTATTCAATCTGTTCACAGCATTGTGAGAAATGAATACATCATCATCAGACAAATCAACTATGCCTTTCACGTCTCTCACATCTCTCGCACAGCGCACAGCTCGCGTCTCAGGTGCGTCTTGGCCCCCCCCCCCCTTGCCAGCTGTGGGAAGGTTTCACATGGGCTCTAATTAAAAACGCAAGTAAGGGGCCTGACTCCGCACAAATACCCTATAAACTGTATCAATAATGTTTAATTGTTTTGTTTTTTGTGACCTGCTATTTGAATATTTATCTTGCTATTATAAAATTATTTATCTATTTGGTTGGCAAAGCGATTTCCGTTTCAGAAGCTCATGAACTTATCTAAATATTTTCTTTTGCGTTGATTTCTAGAAAAATATATATTCTAGAAACTGCATCATTATCTAAACTCAATTTGAGGTAAGTTATTCAGATATATTTCCCACACTCTGTTTCAATTAAATTCGTTTTAAATTTCTAACTTATCTAAATTTCATATGTAGTTGGTTGCCATTAAATTATATTTAATTGAAATTCCTAACTTATCTAAATTCCATTTGAAGCAAGAATTTCCAAAAATATACCCTGTAAACTGTATCAATTCATTCATTCATAAATAATATAATAAAAGCTGCATTAATTATATTTTTAATTTAACTTGTTGTTAACTTATCTAAATTCCATTTAAGCAAAGTTTTTTAGAATTATATCCTATAAGCTGTATCAATTATATGTATTCGGTAATTTCTTTTGCCTTTGCGCTTAACTTATCTAAATAAATTTTATCATTTATTTATATTTGTCAGCAATCCCTTAACTTATCTGAATTTCATTTAAAGTTAGCTTCCCTTAAATATCCACCTTATAAGCTGTTTAAATAATATTGATTTGATATTTTCTTCTTTATGTGTTTTTTTCAACTTATCTAATAGCCGTTTGTACTTGTTATATTCCACATCGATTTCTGATGAAATTCTCATGCGAATGTTCTTCAGAGCTATTCTTGCCACTGCTTATCTTTTTGCGTGTAGTTTCCCCCAGAGTTAGGTTCGATTTGAGAGTGGCCTAAACTAAGGGTTATGCGAAGGGATGCCCTGCCTTGCTATTTGCTCAGAATTTGAGCCGGCTGGGAATACATTTTTATGCAAATGTCGCTTATTTTATCAGTATTTCTTTTTAGCTGGAATCGAAGAAGAGTTTTATCTATGTCTGGGATTTTAATCTAATTTGAATACGTTGGGGGCAAAACTTCTTTCGTGTTTTGGAGCTAGCTGCTTTGTGACAAATCCTTTGTCTACCCCCTTATCGTTTATGCTTGTGAGGTTTTCCACAATTTTCGGGTAATATATCTTGAATATCTTGCACAAAATTGATCAAGAATATAGCCCAATATACCTCAACGCTTCCCTTTCCCAAGCTTTAAGCCAATTTTAAAGCTGGCTTGGACATACTTTTATATGCCATTGAGATCGGACTATAAGCACCGAAGATAACCAAGAATTCCAACTGCCAGCATAGCGTGGGGCAGAGGCACAGAAGAGGTTCAGCGATAGTTGGCAGGGCATCTTATAAGGAACTCAGACTGGTTTTATGAAGCCTTCGATCCTTCAGTCTCTTTCAGTCTCTCACATCATCTGGTAGATGTCACATCTGAAAGCGATTTTTCATCCAAGCTAGAAGCGCATGAATCACAGCTGAGACTCATTCGCTTCTGTCTGAGCAACAGTTATGAGGCTGAGGTACTTGCCGTTGTCCTGTCTGCAGCTACCTAAGTAGTTGTATAATCATGTTGACCCAGGTACGTCTCTCTGTCCGCCCGTCTCTCTGTCTGTCTGCCTTCTACCTGTGTCAATGTCAACTTCAGTGCTAAATTGTCGCTTATTAAATGTTCCGCTCCCCGCACGCATTGTCTTCGTCTCAACCTGTAGCTCGAGCACAAACTGCATCTCTTTCCTGCTCGGGCTCTGTCCATCTCTTTCGGTCTGGGCCCAGCTGAATGGAACGCGGTTGAGCTACTTTATCAGACTGAATTCCACGTAATGCCCGTTGTCTGTTGTCTGTTGTCTGTCTGCCGAAAATTATGACTTGTTTGGAAGTGCAAATAGCTCACTTCCTGTCTGTTTCATCTGTCCCTCTCTCAAGCCCCTGTGCCCTGCCCCTCGCCCTGCCTACCACAACTCTCCAGCTCTACGGCTGCCCCGCCTCTGCCTGTTATACTCTTGCTGCCGGGCCATTCCAATTTTCTCACGCAAGTTGCAACTGGAGCACACATATATATATATATATATATATATATGTATATAGATTCGTGATCTGCATCGAAACGCCTTTGAATCGAGCCCAAGCGCAGC
Source organism: Drosophila virilis (assembly GCF_030788295.1). Taxonomy (NCBI): domain Eukaryota; kingdom Metazoa; phylum Arthropoda; class Insecta; order Diptera; family Drosophilidae; genus Drosophila; species Drosophila virilis. Next base: position 6,580,811 of record NC_091543.1, read on the forward strand.
TTCAAATACTTTTACGGAAAACCAAACCGAACCAGCTATTTCTAAAAAAGTGATTCAATTCAAATTTGAGGCTTTTCCATATTGGCTAGAAATCCAATTGGTTTTTGAATATTGAATTGAATATTTTCCAATTTCATTTGCAAATAGATTCACGAATCGCAACGAATCCAATCTCAAGGCAGGCTAGTTACTTTACGCTTCTTCAGTTTAAACTCGAGTGTCTGGGCGAGGGTATTTAATATTCGGCACACGTTGTTATCAATTCCTGCTTGTCGCTGTCGTCGCGCAGCCGCAAAAGTACTCTGATTGTTCTGATTGTTGTTGCTGCTGTTGTTGTTGTTGTTGTTGTTGCTGCTGTTGTCGCCGTCACGGCCCGACGATGATCGCTGATAAGGGCCAAGCCATAGCGTTCCCCATTTTACCCATACCCATTCCCAATCCAAAACCCAATCCCATTCCCATTCCCAGAGCCGCAGCCATGCCCACTCCTGCTCCGATATCCTCGCCGCGATAAGGTCGTCCGCTACGTGCTACCGAGTTAGCTTTTGTTTGCTCTCTTTTCTCCATTCGCCCCCCTGCTTCTTCTTTTACTTCGCTGGGTTCTCTCAAGGTTGGCTGTACCTCATTGATACCCTGGCAATGGGCATTATAGTTAAACCAGAAGACACAGACGCCCCTATTATCATATAGAAATACTATACACATATATCATATCGCAATCTCATTTAGTTCCATAGCTCATCTCAGCTTGGCTTCGATCCGTCTTCCATATGCCGGATCGAAAAACTCTTTGTTTCTTCTAAATATCTTAACTTAAATATCTTAACTTAAATAAAAACGTAGTCTTAATATATAGAAACTTTTTATATAGTGGAACTTCTATATGATAAGCTGTTACTTGTTGAAGAGCTAAGTATATCTGTCAGATTATGCTCTTATATAGAGAACAGATTCTTGAGAGAAATAACTTTTGAGAGAAAATCTGGGCTGCTTTTTAAGTTACCTTAAACAAACTTTGGGTTTACAAGTTTTGCCAAGCTCTTTGGATAAGATATGGATGGATCTCTGCGAGGAATACGGAAGCTATCAACTCGGAGCCTCACTCTTCAGCCATATGTCTTCCTTTGGCCAGATCGATCGAAGGGGGCAGCTTTCGGACACAAGTTTTTTATGGGCAACAAATGCGAAAGGATATTCGAAGATCGGCTTGACGATCTTGCCATATGTGCGTTTCTGCTGCTTTGCTCATCTTTTCGATTTTGGGTTTTTTTTTTTTTTGCTGAGCGTGTGGGCGTGTCAACGGAGTAGTCACACAACAAATGCTATCACATTACGTATCGCATATGGGCCTGTAATGCGCTTCCGTTTTCCAGGCCATAATTGCCAACAGGTAGGCTGTAAAGGGTGGGGGCGGGGCGACGGGCAAGCAAAAGGCGCCGACGCCGCTTAGCGAACGGCGTTTTTTCGGCTCATTTGCGGCCGCTACTCAAAGGTCGCCCGAGATTCGAGTCAAAGGTTTTTCTTTTTTTACGTTTCGGGCCGGGTAGGGCAAAACCCGCAATTACACTTCCGCTATGAGACGAAAAAAAAAAAAAACTAAAAAAAAACCCGAAACCGAAACCCAACTCGATCCATTCACGTCTCAGACGCAGACTCAATCGAGATCTGGCTAAGATTCATTCATTCATTCAGTGATTCGAGCATTCATTCATTCGTGTTGATTGCCACCTTTGGGCCTTTTGGGGCCGCCTCTGCCGCATGCCTCACGGCAGCCGCATTTAATGCTGTCTCCATCTCCATCTCGCTCTCGCTCTCTCTCGCTTTGTGCCCCACTCTTTGGCTCTGCAATGATTAGTCGTCGTCTGTGCTAATGAACAGCCGGCAGCAGCTACCTAGTGCAAAAAATATCTATACAAGCAGCAGTTAGCTAATTGTAGCTGCTCGACTGGTAGATACCCTGTTTTGTACACAACTGTCATTACATTGCGAAAAAGTCGCAGACATACAAAAAAATAATAATAATCATTGATCGATTTTTTTTATCGATTTTGTCTTTGTTATCGAAAATTAGACAACACTACAACACTTCAACTGTACGGTTTCAAATTCAATGCCGCTTGCTCCTACAAACTTCAAGTCGGAGAAATATTTATCGAAAATCGATTAACTATCGATTTGGTAGCAGCTATTGAATAGCAGAAAAAGCTTGCTCTGTAGGTAGCATAATGTAATGCCATTGGCTTTAACACTTTCACGAGTTGAATTACGATAATAATTACTTATCGATAATCGATTTGTGTTTATCGATTGTTGGCAGACATTTATATATATCTAGTTCAAACAGTCTTGAGATGTCATTAAAAAGATATAACGGAAATCGATTATTTATCGATTTGAATTCCGCCAGCTCAAAACAGGATTATCGGAAATCGATTTGTTATCGTTCAGCTAAAAACGCGTGAAGTTATCATTATCGCAGTTGCACTTGCATATTAAACCATTTCTTAAACCAATCCATAAATACAGGGTATACAAAATGAATAGCAATAAAAATATATAAAAAACGACAGCTCCACGAAACGCGGCAAACAAACAGAAATCAAATCCAATTTATGCTTTTTATTTCTTATTTTTTAGTTGTTTTTTTGTTTTTTTTTAAATTTTGTTTTTTTAACCAACATTAATCATAATTTTGGGCTCCACTCGGCGAGCGTGAAATAATTTTTATGCGCCGTTTTTACGGAACGAACCCAAAATCCGAACGTTCCGAAAAGGTGTCAATCGCTAATTTGACGGCCAATGCGAGGCCTGATGAGAACTGCAGAAAGCTGAGAATGGAGCATGGAGAACGTGGGGGCCAGCAAGAAGAAGAACAAGAGATGCATTGTGCTCGGGCAATTAGCAATGCGCCAAATGTTTGCTAAGAGGCCAGGCCAGGCCAGGTCAGGCCAAGTCGAAGTCAGACTTGAAATCGTGGATATAACTATATTAAAGAAAATCTATCTATATTTAAGTGCGAAATTTCACTCGCTGCTGTGGAAAATTGGTGGATTGGTATTGAAACGGATTTCAAAAGATGTTACTTAAGGTTCTCTTCAGATGAGAATGAAATATTCAAGAATCTTGTTAACTCCAAGCATCATCAGGTGCAACAAGCCCATCATCATCATTATCATTGCGATTATCATTATCATTATCATTATCATTATCATTATCATCAGCAAGAAGAACGATGACTCATATCGCATATTGTTATACAATAATGCGAGATCAACTCAATTTGGTGCACTGATATGGGTTAAGCCGAACGAGAATTCGGAATGACAACAAGAAGAAAGGTCTTCGTGGGCATCTTTCAACTCGGTAGCTGACATATCGAACTGTGGTGGGCGAGGGTAAAGGGTATGGGTGTGGTGCGGGCGAGGGGGAAGGGTAGAGAGACGGTGCAGACAGCCAGAGCAGAGCAGTTAGCGCAGACAATGATGACGCTGCAAAGCGTAGGGGCTGAAAGGCAACAATGCATGCAGAGAGAAAGAGAGAGCAAGAGCGAAAGAGTGTGGGATAGAGAGAGAGAGAGAGAGAGGGGGGGGGGGGGGAATGGGGCAGCTGCTGCTACGGGAACCTGTTGCAGTTTCGTTTTAGCCACTTGAAAAGCAATTTTTGAAATTTATTTTCCATTTATTGCTTTATTTATTTTATACCTTTTCAGTGTGGCCCATTCAGCGTCTGAGTGTGTGTGTGTGTGTGTGTGTGTGTGTGTGTGCGTCTGCCTGTGTAGCTGCTTATGCGATTAGAGCAAGAGGAGCTCAGCCACGTCTGCTGCAGTCTGTTTATTTGTTTTGGGCCCAGAACAATTCTCGACCAAAGCAAAGGCAACTTGGCCGCGCTGAATGGGCGCGGGGACAACAATCGAAAGTAATAATGAAATCTCATAAACAACAGCAGCAACAATAAACACACAATGTGTGCGAGCGAGAGCGCAAGCACAAAACTGTCTGCGCCCTTTTGCCAGCGATGAGTTCGCAGTCGCAGTTGCCGTCGCAGTTGCCGTCGCTGTCCGCGTTGCAGTCACCGTTGCTATTGCTATTGCTATTGCTATGGACGACACTTGCCTTGATTTGTATTATGTTGGGCTTTTCCACACGCACACACGCACACATTCACATAGGCACACACATACATACATACATGCACAAGAGCATTTCTGCATTGTTGTTGATTGTTGTTGCATTGCCTTTTGATTTATTGTTAGCAGGAATGAGAGAATGGGCCCAGGCAAAGAGCAAAAGGCACAACAACAACAACAACAACAACATACTCTCAGCAGGCAGCGCTGCATTGTTGCTGCTCTCTCGCTCTCGCTCCCTGCTGCTGTTGTGTGTGTGTTTTTTTTTTGTGCTTGCATTCCGCACTCAGAACATTTTTACCTTTTGCCAAGAATTGTGCGTGTGTCTGTCTGTGTGTGTGTGTGTTTCTATTCTTGTGCGGGCAGCAACGTCGTCGCGACGACGTCGACGCAGCTGTAGACAGTTCATTAATGTTATCAACAGCATGGGGGCATGGGACATGGGGTCGGGGGCTGATCGTTCATTTCTTTGCATTTCGGCCGCATCGTTGTAGGTAACAGCAGCGACGCTGCGTCGCTGCCGCTGCCTGGGTTTGTGTCCTAGCTAAACGTCAATTTTGAGCCGCCCAGCACTTGCTGCTGCTGCAGTTCTGCTTCTTCATCTTCTTCTTCTTCTTCTTGTTGTTGCATAAATGGGCCAAAGTCGAGTTAAATAAAACTGGTGGCAACTATTGGCCAAAAAAGGATAGAACAACATGCTGCGCTGTCTTGGCCCGTACAAATTGTCAGCTCGAATGGAACGGGCCAGTTGCAATTTATGGACAGCTTGTTGACCACATGAACTACTTTCCAGTCGGGCAATTGCCGTTAGCCGTCGCTCAACAGATACAAATAAAAATAAGCCACAACTCACCTGTGCAATGCGTGCAACCTGTGCTGCTCAGGATTCCAACTCTCAAATCGACGGCCGCCCGTTTCCTTCAGTCAGCCGCATTCACAATTGACATAGTTGACTATTGAGCGGGAGAGCGAGTTTCCACTCGACACTGTTTTTGTTTGGGTTTTTTTGTTTTTGTTTTTCAATCACTTGATTCATTCACAACAAGCCGAAAACAAGTTACCTGTTTGCATCAAATAAAAGGTATTAGAAAACTTTTTGCATTTCTTTTGCAGGCAACATCATCGAAATGAAAACCGAAAGATTCAATTAGTTTTGGGTCTCTCGCTTTGTCCGACAAGCAACGGCACATTTCCGAAATTTTCGACTCTCCAAATATTTGGCATTCGAAATGGGCAAGAGGCAGCGGGCAGCAGCCGGCAAAAGGCAAACCGCAATAATGTCCGATTTAACGGTTATTTTTATGAATGAACGACCAAATTGATTGATTGACAATCAGCAAACAGTCGCGAGTTGGCGAATGTTATGAAAACATCAATATGTGTAGTTGCATGTGTGGCATCAGTCACATGTGATGCATGCATATGTCATATATACATACATCAAGCATGCAGCATTACATCACAAAAGCTGATGCCAGTTCATCTGTGCATAAAGCCTTCCGCCCATACATCAGACGCACATGTGCACAATTGTGCATACATCATTGATTTTGCATGCGTATTCGTACATCTGTGTGTACACACACACACACACACAGAGAAGTATTTATGTCATTTTGTCGTTTGCCTTTTGCAGCTGTTTGCCGGCCGCCGCGACGTTTTAAAAATAAAAAACAAAATAAATATAAATATAAATAAAAATAAAAATCAAAAAGGAAGAGTAAAAAATAAAGAACCAACAACAACAACAACAAAATGAATGCAAGAAAGGAAAGACTAACAATGCAAACGCCTCAACCACTTCGCATGCACTTTGTTGTTATTGTTGTTGTTGGTTTTTTGGCAAATTGCATTCGCTGCCAATTAACACGCACTTTAACAGGTAGCCGCAATCCTCATTAGTCCGATGATCATTAGCAGCTGTAGCTGCAGCTCATTGATAACAATTCGCACAGTTCCCGGGCTGCGATCACTGAATTAAAAACAAACAGTAAAAAAACAATCTTACGCACGCCAAAAGCAAATTGGGGTGAAAGAAAGAAGAAAAAAAAAACGGTAAAGATGCTCGCGCACAATTGCCCAGAACGCAGAACACAACCTGTCAGCGTCGCGTCACGTAAGTAACTGAACTGAAATGTCTTCGTGCATTCGACGTGAAGAGCGGCCAGCCGGGCCGCAACAGCGCTCGGCTCGCCTCGGCCGCACACGAGCCATTCGGCCGAAGACACGGCTTGTGTGTGAGTGCGAACGACAAGGCAATAGGCCATAATAAAGCTGCTTGGCGATACAGGCAGGCGCAGCGCTGCTCAAGACGGCGTTAAGGAAGCTGCGCCTGCTGCAGTCGCCCCCCACCGCACCCACCAACACACTTCACACACAGCCGTCAAGCGCAAATCGAGCGCAAAAGAAACACGTGCCAAAAGATTTGATTTATTTTTTTTAAATGTTTTTTTTTTTTTTTTTAATTTTTTATTTTTGTTATTTGCTTGACAGTTTCCATTCGTATTATACATTTACGTTTGATAATAATTTGAATTCTTTTTTTTTTTTGTAACTTTTATTCTTGTTCAATAAACTGTAGTATATAAGTATGGTTTAACTTTATAAACTTGGTGCATGTGCTTGTGTGTGTGTGTGTGTGTGAGTGGGTGTGTGTGTTATATGCAATTTTTGTGAGGTTAGGTTAGGATCTGTTAATTGTCAAGCTGCACAACATTTTACACTGGGCTCTCAACGCAAAGAAATCATCGAAAATGAAAAGATTTTAAGTTGTGATGGGCAAAAAAACAAAAAAAAAATTATTATTATTGTTATTATTATCAGATGGCTTATATATCATTTTGGTTATGTATATGTAGTTTGTTCTTGGCTAGTATGCGTTGTTGTTCTTCTTCTTCGTCTTGTTCTTGTTCTTGTTTGTGTGTGTGTGTTCGAGTTAGTTGGGCCTTAAACTTCTATATATATTTATATGTACTGTAGTTATGAATCCATTTAACTTTATTGTTTCGTTACGAGTTTTCACTTCTTATGGCCGTTTTACGTTTAAAGTTAGCTGTTCTTCTTCTTTCATTCATTCATTCTTTCTTTTTTTTTTGTTTTGATTCTATCATTATTTGAATAATTTTTGTGCAACTTTTAAGATAAACAGTATTAAAAGTTGTAGAAGCAATTGCAACATTTCGTTTCTTTGTTTCGTTTTTATCGATGATTTTCCTTTCGATATCAAAAATTAGCGCATTGTGTGTTAAATTGTCCCTCTTGTTCTATATATATATATATATATATATAGATATTCCATAGTCTAACATAGTATATATATATAAAAAAAAGTGTATTTAAAAAAAAAAAGCTAACTTCTGTTGTGGGATTGTGTTTTTTTGTTTGTGTTTTTTTTTTTAGTTTGTTTTCTTTCTTCTCTTCTGTGTGTTGCCTTAAACGACGGGTGGTTCGGTGCCGCCCAGGGCCTCATCGTTACTGAAATGTTCGGGAAATAAAATGGAAATCAAATTAAACTTAAAAGAAAAAACAAATAAATTAATGAATTTTTAAATAAAAAGTATATAAATGATAAAAAAACAACCTTAAATAAAAGAAAAACAAATAATACCTCCAATTTGAAGATCATAAAAGTTTTTTCAAATAAATAGTTATTCGAACGTACGTCAAGAGCTTTAAGTCGTAATCGTATTGAGTTTTATGCACTCAAACTTTAAAGTTTTGAACTGCATGAGCAGCTGGCAAAGCTTCCGCTAGCTGCCAAAACAAATTTTTCGTGAGCTTTCGAAGCTCTTTTATTTCAAACGGCAGACAATTTTTAAGCTTTAATGAGATTTGTGTAATTTAAGCTTTTAGCTGTATGTGCGATTAATTTGCGGTTCACTCAATTTTTAATGAGCTTTCGAAGCTTTTCTTGTAGTAATTTCTCTGGCTAAATATTAAACGCATGTTTGCAACTCAAGTAAACTAGACATTTATCGATTAATTTTACTATATATGTGTATATATATATATATATAAGATATATATAATTTGATATCGATATACTTGTACTGTTGCATAGGCTGCTAGGCATTAAAACATTTACTATAAACAGACAACGCTAAACGAGTGTTAAGACTAATTAATATTGTTAAGAAGAGGAATAGAAGAGTATTCGTCTATCGGTTTCACTGTTCAATTTCAGACTTTGTCTCAACGAGTTGAGCTAAGAACTCGCACTTGCCAGCATTTCAGTATTTTGCGTTTAACATATAGATATATATATATATATATATTTATAAATGCGTGTATATTAATTTGATATAACTGTTTATGGTATATATGCTTTCCTAGGTTATGGCCACGCTTCTGCCGAGAGGATTCACGACTCTGCCGCTGCCTATGGAATAATTCCTTGCCGCCCATCGAGTACTACGATAGGTTTTACACTCTCTTAGTGGGTGGTAAATATTAACGATGTTTTTTTTTTTTTTTTTTTAACAATATTTCGGTGCTAACTAGTCAAAAAAAAAAAAAAAAAAATTAGCTATATTTGTATGCATATAGGTTTGAATCCTTTGGGATCTGTCGTAGTTTAGTTAGCTATTTGAAATATTTAACTATGAATATATGTATATATATATATATATATATTCGATATATATAGTGTTATAACATGATATTTTGCAGTGATATGGCACGATAATTGTTTCATGTGTCGTTCAACAGATGGCGCCACTGTCCGGGCGCTTAGCTCGGCGCGGGCAGCAGCCAGATCAGGCCGCTTGCCAGCAGGGCCAAAGGCGCCACAGCCACGCCCACGGGCCGAACACTCGCATCGTAGGCATAGCCATAGCTATGATGCAGCTGTTTAAGATTGGGACGCGGATAGATGATGTGCACCGGCGGCGGCTGATCGATCTTGTCAAAGAAGTTCGGATCGTATCGCTTGTCGCCCGGCTCGTAGTCGTGATAGATGAGACTCGAGGGATTCCAGTAGTCGCTGTTCTCCGCCAGAGCCGCATGCAGTGTGCAGAATTCAGACCGATTAGCAGAAGCGACACAAACGAAAAACAATCCTAGACTAAACTCAGACCTAGTGAAAGAGTTAGCTTAAGCCTGAACAAGTATGTAGAAAGGACTTGACCCCCCCATGACCCAGATATGCTTCTAGCTGCAGTAGTGTAAGGCTCAGCAGCTCTCAGACCCCGACCTAGACCCTTATCTTAAGCTGTAGTTTTGCCTAAACTGTTGGGGCCGTGTTGGTGGAATTCAAAGTCCACTCGCCAACTATTTAGTTAATGACCCAAATCAACTCCGAGATAGACCAAGATATTGATTTTCCTTCAGTGGCACAGCTTTAGCACAGTCCAACCTTTGGCTGGCTCTTACTTCCCGCTGTATAGATATTGCTGGTCTATGGCAGAGTGGCCTGTAAGGCCCAGATACCATTATCCAACCTTAATCTTACACATAACAGCTTAGGTCAGATGAAAGTAAGCCCCAACCTCGACCCAGTTACGCACTCAAGGTTCTTTGACTGTTCCGAAGGAGACCTAACCCAGAGTCAGATCTCGATCCAAACTTGGAAAGAACTTACCCAACTTACCCAAGACCTAGTCACAAGAGAAATTCTTACAGAGACCTAGTTACCAAGACTGGATTACCTCCAAATCCAAGCCCAGGAATACACTTACCCCAGAGCGAAGGTTAGACCTAGACTTCGAGTCAAGCCACAGCTGGAGCTGGAGCTGGAGCTGGCAGAAACGCTTTAGGTACTTACACGGGGCAGGTATCCACGTTGACGCCGTTGACAGCGGCCTTGCCCAGATTGATCTGGCCGACGGCTTCGCCCTCGACAAAGACAATGCAACCGTTGAAGTTGTGCGTGTAGCGTTTGCCCGTGAAGCTCGAGATGTCCGGTATGCCACCTGCAAGGGAATCGGAATTGGAATCGTAAGTAAAACATGAGCACAGTTCACGGATGGGGGGCAGGGACATAAAATGAGACTGACCAATGTAGACGTTGCCGGGCAGATGCATCTCCTTCTTGCTGGTGGGCCGTGTCTCGCCGGAGTCAGAGATGCGATCGACCTCCAGTATGGCCGTGTTGTCCGCCCGCTTGACCAGCACAATGTGACGCTGTCCATCATCGACGGGCGTGTCCACATTGCGTATGACCACCTCCTCGCCGTCCAGACGCAGCGCATATTCCACAAAGCCATCGACAACGGCCAATGCTATAAAGTCCTGGCCGGTAAACTCCTCGCCAGCGTTCTGGCCCCACCAGAGCAGCAGGCCATTGGGTTTGCTGGTGGAGAAGACAACCACCGCCGAGGTGTATTGCTGGTCCACCTGCGAGCTGAACTGGTTGCGATCCAGCTCCAGATAGCCGTTGCCGCGGAACGAGGCATTGAAGCTCACCTGAATGTCTGTAAGGGACAAGAGCAACGGAGAACGGAATAAGAATGCAGCTCCTCAATCTGCCAGCTCTGGTCACACTTACGCTCCTCGCAGTGCTTGCCACTGTAGCCAACGGCACAGGCACAGATCGCCTGCTGCTCCATTTCGGTGCAGGTGCCGCCGTTCTCGCACGGTTCATTCGCGCAGGGTGACGCCGCCACATAGGGCTGTTGCTCCTCCTCGTGCGAGGAGCCGCCGACTGACCCGGCTGGCCCACCCATGGACAGCTGCTCGCCGTCGGTGTCGCTGTCGCCGCCAATCTCGTTCAGTTCGTTGCAGTTCTGAACATTGGCCGCATCCTTGATGCCCGTCAGCAGCTGTACGGGACGCATCGAGTCGTACAGCCGCGAAATGCAGCCATCGAAACCGTCCGTAATGTTCACATCCCGATTGATCTTGACCGTCGCCCGATCATAGCCGCCCACATACAACGGTGTCTTCAGCGAGAGCGTGCGCGGTGCGCCCGCCGCCTTGGCGCGCTGCTCGGGCTCATCGCCCACACGGAGTATGCTCTCGCCCTGGCGACGCAGCAGCTCGACGCGCGTCCATCTGTGCAGCGGCAGCGGTTTCTGTGAGCGCACCACCACAGGCTTCAGTCGCGCCGCCGTATTGATGATCAGCTCCACGTGACCGTCGCGCAACACCAGCGCCACATAGTCGCCGCTGGGCAGCTTCGACTCGGCCGCATACAGCAGCACCGCATCCCGCAGGCTGGATGGACGCAGCGACAGGGTCACATTGATGCGCGATACACGAGGTGTGCTGTGGCAAGAGTTTGGTCTGAGTCATTTGTACTTTTAAAGGAATGCCTAGATTAGAGCTTCCAAACTTCCAACAGTTAACTATTGCAGCATTAATTCATAATCCAAGTTGAAGGCTCAGCTTTGTTCAACATAAGACCAAAATGGAGCTGCTAAGTCTCAAAGGACCTTGTCTAAATTGTATATAGGAAAGTGTGTCAATTCCCCAAAAGCTTTCCTTGATAACTTGATAGAAATCACAGAAGGTTCGAGAGATTAAACATACAGCACGTACTCCTATTTCTATTCCAATTCCTATTCCTATTCCTGTTCCCATTCCAATTCCTATTCCCATTCCTATTCCGATTTCTATTTATATTTCTATTCCCCTTCCTATTCCTATTCCCGTTCCCACTCCTATTCCTATTCCTATTCCTATTCCAATTCCTATTGTTGGTAGACATGGGGGTGTTTGACTCACCCGTAGGCCGCATAGCTGTTGCGCTTGAAGTTGAGACTGTGCTCGTTCAGGTGCTCCATGTACTGGCAACGATCGCCGGTGCGATTCAGCGGGCAGAGGCATTCCATGTCCAGTTCGGTGTTCTCACAGCGTCCGGCGCCGCACAGGCCGGGCGTGCACTGGGTGCCCTCGACGGCGCAGTTGCGTCCGGTCCAGCCATGCTGGCAGACGCAGCTGTAGGCCAGTTCCGTTTGGCTCTCCAGGCAGATGCCGCCGTTGGCGCAGGGTGACGTGGCGCAAGGCTTGCAGCTGGTGATGCCCTCCTTGAATTTGGCATCCTTCATCAGTTCAATGGTGCGGCCCTGGAGCGCGAGTCGACTGATGCAGCCCACAAAGCCCGTTTGCTGAGCCACCGCCTCGTCCGGCAGCTGATCCCAACTGGGCACGCCGCCAATGTATAGATCATCAATGAGCTCCAGCTGTGGTATTTGTGTCAGCGTGGGGAATGCCACCGGATGCTGTTCGTCCAACTGAATGTAGCCATCGCGACGGGAGCGATGTACCCGAGCCGTATGCCATTCATTCAACTCGATCGGCTGTTCTGCACGAACGATCATCGGCTTGCCGCCAAAGTCAAAGCGGAATTCCACGTTGCGATCCTTGAGGGAGAGTGCAATATAGTCGCCAGTTCCACGCGTTTGTCCATTGAAGAGCAGCAGACCGTTGGCCGATTCCGGGCGGAAAGTGATCTCAAAGTTGAAGTTGAATGAGGAGTCGGGCAGCGTGGGGAAGCTCATGTAGCTGAGCGGCTGCTGATGGAACTGCGGTATGACGCCAGTGATGCCCAATATGCTTGGGTAGTCCACGGATTCGCCATCGCTATAGACGGCGGTGCAGATGTAGCTACCGGCATCATTGGCCTGCACATCCTGCAGCAACAACTTATCCTGTGTGTTGAGATCAGGTGGAGAACAGTTAGAGAGAAGTGGGAGATCAGTTGGGCAAGAAATGGAGATCAAGAGTTCAGTTGGAGATCAGACAGAAGGTGGAGAACAATTGGGCAAAAAGTTTTGGTAAGGATCCTTTTGAGAACAGGTGAAAGATCAAGTGGAGATCAGTAAAGGATCAGGCAAAGATCAGTTATTTGATATCAGAAAGGTGGAGGTCAGTTAAAAAAAAAGTAGAAATTAGGTAGAGAAGAAATGGAGATCAGCTAGAGATCAGGTGGGGATCCGTTCGAGCACAGGTTAAAAGCAGTTACAGATCATTTAAAAGATCAGTTTAAGATAAACTAGAAAAAGATTGGTTAAAGATCAGTTAGCAAATAAATGGAGATCAATAGGATCTCAGGCAAAGATCAGTTAGCAATCAATTTAAGAAAAGGCAGATATCAGTTAGATCGAAGGTAAAGATCAGTTGTACATCACGATTTTGCTCTACTTACGCTGAGTATATCGCGACCCGGCTGCAGCTGTCCGTATTGGCGTGTCCAGCGATAGGTGGGCTGACGGCTCTCATCGGCGTCACAGTTCAATTGGGCCCGATCACCCACCTGGGCGTGCACGATCTTCGGACGGCGCAGCTCATGTGGCTGCTCCTCAATGGCCAGCTCATAGCTTGTCGTATACAGATCACCATCATCCGTGCGGCACTTGCACACATAGTTGCCAGCATCCGCGGCGGTCACCTGCGCGATGACCAGACGGTTGCCCACTTGCTGTGTAGCGGCAGAAACAGAGAGAGAGAGAGAGAGTGTGAGAGTGGGTTAGGCCGCTGGCCGGGCGGGTCACTCACCTGTACATTGGCGGAGAGCGGAGCACCATCGGAACGTTCCCAGATCACATCCGTATAGCTGTTGTCCGAGGAGTAGCATTCGACTTCGGTGGATTCGCCGACGCGCAACTTCGATGACTGCTGATCCAGTTTGAGACTGTAGTCGCGTGGCACCAGAGGCTCCGGTGGTGGCGTGACCCTCGAGGGCGGCAGATATGCGCCCGGGTTGGGCATGCCCGCTGCTGAGCAAAACCATCAAGGGTGGGGCAGGGCACCACCACAAACACAGGGACAGCACAGTAAGCAATAGAGGAAGAGCAGGACGACGATGACGACGACGACGACGACGACGGGGACGACGAGTTGAGGATGTTTCGGCGGTTGCAACGTTCACAATTGGCGACAATTCACAATTGGGTTATGTGATGATCAAGTGCACGTGTGTGTTTGTGTGTGTGTGCGTGTATGTGTGAGCGGTGAGTGTATGTGTGTGTGTGTGTGTGTCGGTGTGTGTGTCGGTGTGTTCGTGTTCGTGATGCGGCATTTGAGATGAGTAGGTAAGAAAAATACACAGAGAGAAAAAAGCAGTTAGCAAAATACATGTCAACAATGGCGATTTATACAGATACGTGATGCGATGTATATCGAACGCACGTACGTCAGATCTATCGATAGTTCCGACGCTCGTCTGCGTATGTGTATATATGTGTGTTTGTATGTGTGTGTGTGTGCGCATTCGATACGCATCACATTTTTACTTTTTGTTTGTTTTTTTTTTAGTCATTTTATGTTTAGAATTTCGTTTCCTAGTTAGACAAATAAATACATAGAAATTGGTTTGGGTGGGTAAAAGGAATAGAATAGAGCGGTGATATCGATACTAATAGTTACACAAAAAAAAAAAATACATAGGTCTACACAAAATATACTAAATATGGCTACTGTTTCGAATCACACTGAATACGAGTACAAATACTATGTGTAATGAGTGGTTGGGTTATGTATGCGATTGTTCAGTTTGATAGAGTTTTTTTTTTTGCTTTTCAAATAATTAGTGAAAATATTTTGGTATTTTTTCGGGGTTTTTTTTGGTATTTTGTTGGTATTTTTGTGGTATTTTCTGCTTATTGTGTAACGAATGACAAAAATGGGTAACCATTAGACCAGTACATTTTCATTGACATATACTTAGCTACAAACATATACATGTTATACAATATATACTATCCGATATATGTCGGATATATATATATATCCTGTATATGGGCTACAAATACAATACAAATTCTACTTAATTATCGCTTACACATGGTTATATCGATAAGATTTTGATGGCAATTTGTTGTTCGATCGAAAGATTTTTAGTTCACAAAAAAAATTTTGTTTTTTTTTTTCAATTTCAGTATGCTCTGTTATTTGTCTTGTGTGTGTATGTGTGCGTGTATGTGTGTGTGTTTATTTACAAAATTTTGTTTGTTTTTTTTATCAACATACTTGTATATACTTATTATACAGAGTTGGGTTAGTACAAATTGGAATACCCACATGCATTGATTAACTCTACAAATCAGATACCATTTGCTTGTTTTCGAGTCGAGCCCGATACCATAAGTTTTGCTGAAAAATTGATGCGGTAAAACGGCGTTGGGCATGCGCGATTCGCCGGTTGCAAGCACTTTCATGTTATCGGTATCGTGTTATCGTTATCGATAACACGACCGTTGCGACTTACGTACTAGCAAAACCTGCGTACAGTCAGATAAGCAGCTACCCACACACACTACTGCAATTTGTTGTTGTTGTTCTTGTTCTTGTTGTTGTTGTTGCAATTGCTTCATCTAAAGTCGTGTTGCTGTTGTCGTCGTTGTATTTATTTATTTTTTTTTATTATTTTTTAACTTAGTTTAAACGTGAGTTGAGTGCAAGTTGCAATTGTTGCAGGTTTTCTCGTTTTGCATCTAAAACTTGTGCGCCTACGAACGGAGTTAGAGGAGCCAAACAGTTGGATAGATAGATAGCCAGATAAAGATAAAGAGCATAGGCAGATAAGGACAGATGGAAAATAGCATATGATAAATGAAGATACATTACTTTATGCTGCTGTCAAAGATCAAAGCACGACGTTTAACGAACAGCTGCATGTTAAATTTTAGCAGCTGCCTGTTAAGTGGCAGCGTTGCCAAGCTGTTCTGCGTTGCACTGTTGGCAACGTCAATCGACAGTTCGTTTTGGCGTTGCCACAATGCAAAAAATGTAACAATAAACTTTGACAGCAACATAATTATGAAAAGGAAATGTGAAATGATCGAGAGATAGGGAGTGAGATAGGAGAGAGCGAGAGCGAGAGAGAAAGAGAGAGAGGGAGCGTAAGTAAGGGATAAAAATACAGTTTTCAGGCTGCAGAAAAAAAGTGTGACAAAGAAATGTGAAAAACTTAAGACGAACCGAAGCTTTTTGCCAGCCGCACAACTTGATGCTTTGCCGTCCAATCACGATGCTTTCGCTGATCCTGTTTCCAGAGCTGTGAGCGTTTCTGCTTGCCGGTGTAGCTCTTCTTCCAGCGCTTAAAGCTGCCCAATCCAGTGCCAGTCCCAGTTCCAGTTGTTGTGCCCGTGCTCACGCCCAGACCCCCTCCCACTCCGACTGTCACTCCCGTGGCCGCACCTCGGCTGGCCGTACAGTTAAACTCATCGGAATGATCTGTGCAATCGTAGATGCCATCACAGACCATGCTGGACTTGACGCACGTGTGCGGATGCGAGATGCACTTGAAGTCGGTCGGCTGGCAGGCGTAGGAGATGATCGGGGGACGGGCGGGCGGTGGTGTCAGTGGTTTGGCCGGCGACATTTTGTTCAATTTAAAATCTATTTTGCTCGCAGTGTTATTTTAGCATATGCAGGCGTTTTCAGATTTGGTATTTTTTTCGGTATTTTTCCAGTATTATTTTTGTTGGCATTTTTTAAATAAATATTTATGTATTTGATTTGATTGTATAAAGAGCATAAAAGAAAAGATTAGCAAAACGACGCCTAATAACACATCAGCCGCGGTTAGTACAAATATCACCCACTTTACTGCCGCTACTGCGATTACGCATACGCACCGTTCGCCAACGTATTAAAATGAACCTGAGTTCCATCTAGTATCGTGTTTCAACATATACGTAAACTCATCTATATAGTTGATCGAATGTTGTGTGCCGTTTATAACAATCGTGTTTAGTATAATTTACAGGGGTAGGTAGGTAGCTTGGGGTATAGATGAATTGTGCTACATACCATAACCGAAAAAAAAAAACTAACTAAATACTAGCTATGCGGCAGGCTGGTTGTGCTGTGTCCCCCGTGTGTGTGTGTGTGTGCGCGCGTGTGTTGGTGCTTTTAGTGGGCCAGCGGAGAACCAAATGATATTTTCTCTATTTCTTGTTTAGTTTAAAAGATCGTAGCTCGTTTATATACAAATCGTAGGACTAATGTTTAGTATTATATAAAAAAAACACGACATTACAGTAATACAAAGCAAGTTTCAATAGATATAAGTAGTATAAATGGAAAAAATAATACACATTATAACATACTAAAGATATGCAAGTGGATAATTTAAAAAAAAAAAAAATACTCATACAAAATTATAAAAATTATAAAAAATAATAATAAAAAATAAAAAATAGTGTTGGGCTGAAAAATGAATTTCATATGTGATTATTTCGCGGTAGCGGTAACACACCTGCACATATATATAAGACCATGCAGGGGAAATCTTGGCCGCCCTTATACAAGCTCAAATTGTACTTATTTGCTAAGGTATTTCGTATTTTTTCGGTATTTTTGCAGTATTTTTGCGGTATTTTCAGTATTTTGGTGGTATTTATCGTTGGTTGTTGATGCAGTTGTTGCGGTTGTTGTTGCAGATGCAGTTGTTGTAGCAGTTGAGTTGATGTTGTTGCAGCATATCATATTTAGTAGTATATATATATAAATATATATATATAAATATATAATATATATAAGTATATGTATATATGGTTTATGTATACATGAGCATAATTCGATTTTTGTGTGGTGTTTTGTAGTATTTTTTTTTTTGGTATTATATCATATGCAAAGCGCCCAAAACATTACAAAATTTCATAAGATATATATATATATATATATATATATAAAATATATATATATATATGTGTGTGTGTATGTGTGTTTTTTTTTTTTTCATTTTGCATTTTTTTTTGCACAAGCGCACATGTAAGAGAAAGAGGGAGAGAGAAGAGAAAAAAGCAGTAAAGAAAGAGAGAAATAAAAAATATTTATCAAATAAATTGATGTGTACCATTCAAGAAAAAAATTATGTGCCCTAAATAAAACTACAAATTCGTTAAACGAAATACTCAAAAATGTGTTTTCTCTTATCTGTTTTTTTTTTTGGTATTTTTCATGAGAAAGAGCTTGGCAGAGCAGCGCGTAGTTAGGAATTTGGAATTTTCGAATTGGAAATATATTCTTTTCGTTTTGCCAATTGGTATGTTGAATAGAACCATTTCATTTTGGGAAACGTTGCTCAAAATATTAACCTCAAATTAGGTTAGGTTCAGAGTATTTCACGGATTCCATTGCTTTTAAACTGATTTTAACTTATTCAATGCAAAAAGTACAAATATACGAATATCTAAAAACAATTTACTGTGAGACTTTCAACTGGAGATTATTTACATAGTTATAATTGGGTACAGATACATGAGGTTTCTATTCGTATTTTTTTGGGGTGCATGTGCAGCTTGTGTGCATTGTGGAAGAACGGTAAGGGGAAGGGGGGTGCGGGTGTTGGTGGTGTTGGGTGTAACAAGGGTGGGCGGGGGAGCGGTAATAGAGAGCAAGAGAGAAAGGTGTGTGATTGTGTGTGTGTGTGTGTGTGCAGTGCAATTATTTTATTTGTTGATCGTTCATCTTTTTATGCATATTAAAACAAAACACTGAAGGATACACAAGAATATCGCCGTTGAGCAGGAATACAAGGAACCATCCACAAAAGAAAAAAAAAACCCATTTGGGAGATGAGCACAAGAAACCGGAACCAGAACAAAAAACAATAATCGAGGCAAAGGACAACGAACAAGGTGAATGTAACCGACACCAACACAATGAAAGAGCCCAAAAGAAAACATAAATAAACATCGAATGAAACTATAAACAAAACTCAAAGTAAATTTAGAAAGAAAGATCGATCTTTGGCATGCCAAAGTCCAAATACCCTTGCAGAATATCGGATGTGCCCAGCTAAACTTAGGCAAATGTGTGTAGTTGTATAACATTTAGCTCGAATTCACAAAGTTCTCTGGTCGGGACTGCCCGCCTAGCAGATACCCTGAACACAGCGAGTAGCTATTGCTATGCAAATTCTAGCTTCCTTCTATATGCTTCTTTAACTGGCCTAATAGCTTGGCAAACGCATTTGCGCTTAGACTCGGTGCTTATAGTCCGATCGTTTTCATATTTTCTGTGCCTAACTGTATTTTCGATTGACGGAAAGCGGACTTGACTTGATAAGCTTAGCTGACAATTCCGTTCAAGTATATATATATATATATACTGCATAGAGTCACAGATGCTTGTGTACTCTCTGTCACATAAGTTTACACAAAATCAGTATACCCCTTTAGGATCTTTTCGCACAGATTGAGGGTATCGTTTCCCAACTTGTTTCTGCTATGTTCAGCTGTTAATCGTTAAGCTTAAATGAAATATGCCCTCTGCTGTCATAATAACTAATAGTACCAAATTTTGGCCAAACTGGATCTCGGCAAGGGTATATGCGTGTATATATATCTATATACAATTAGAATAGAATGTTAATTAACGAAATAAAAAGAATATGTTACAATTGTTTTTGCTTTACACAAAATTTTTAATTGCTTGTGTAAAAATGTGTGTTAATATTTTTTGTTTGTTGTTTTATTTGTCAAAAAAAACCACTGCTGGGACTTAAAGCACAAAAAAAAAACCACAGCTGGGACTTATTATTATTATTGTATTAGATATGGCAGCCACTGTTAAGCTTAAATTTCTTTTCTTCTTTTAAAAATAGTTATGTTTACGTAATATGCGTCAATTGCATTAAAGTATATATATATATAGGTATATAAAAAAAAAAACGTATAGTATTAGAGGGTGGAGGAGGGGGGGTAGTTTTTTTTTCCTTTCTGTTGTGGTTTATATAAAATTTAATTGAAAATTGAAAAGTTTTTCTTTCCAGATTTGGTTTCCAACTTAAGTTTATAAATTTCAAACGTATCGAAAAGGAATTGTTGGCTGTTGGCTGTGTGCGTGGCTTTTTCTTCTTCTTTTCATTTCTTTGCGTGGTGGGTGGGTGTGCGTGTGTACGTGTACGTGTGTGTGTACGTGTGTGTGCGTGTGTGTGGTTCGTTTCGTAGGTTCGTGTTTTGTGGCTGTGGGGCATGCATTAACTGTACAAGCCGAGTTAACATTCCAGTTGGTATTTTTTGGTATATTGTTGGTATTTCTGGTATTTTGTTTGTGTGACTGTACAAGATGCTTGTGTGGCAGTTGTTTGTTAAAGAGTGTTGACACCGTCACCAGTTTGCCAAAATAATTCAGATACTTATAAGTACATATACAGATACAAATATATAAGATATATATATATAATAAAGAGAGAGAAAGAGAAAGGGTGTGTGTGTGTGTGTGTGTGTGTGACATGTTTCCATCATTATTGTAGTGGGTATTTTTGTTGTTCTTACAATTTAGAGAGTTACAATTGTTAGTGGCTGTGTTTGTTTGTTGGCTTATTGTCAATATATACAGAGTGTTTGGATACCCTAGAACCGTCAAAACCGTATCCTTAAAAACGTATTTGCTTAATATTGCTTGTGTGAGTGTGTCTGTGTGTTCGTGTGTGTGTGTGTGTGTGTGTGTGTGTATGATTACATTTGTAGATAGTAAGATACTTGGTAAGTTAACAGCTCGCATATTTACATGGAGTTTTATCGAACATTTATCAGTTTTACAGGGTATATAGTAGTGTGTACTTGTACTATGTATATATATATATATATATATACGTGTGTGTGCGTTTGTGTTTGCGTGTGTCAAGTTTAGTCAAGTAGTAAATACATACACATGTGGATATACATATACATATGGATATATTGGATATTGCTAGACATGTATCTATATAGATATATATATGTATACATATATATGTATACATATATATTTATATAGTTAAAGTAGTGTGATAAGAACAAAGTAAAATCAGCGAGCGAGCGAGCATTTCAATCTTTCAATCAGCTCTTCGGTATTCTTTTTTTTTGGTTTTTTCTTTTCCATCTATTTGTTTAATTTTTGTTTACTTTTTTGTTTTGTTTGTAATATTGCCAACAAAGCCTAATCCTTACGGAGGTTTTCTTTTAGATGCCTTACAATTCTTTCGATTTATTTGAATTCTGTTAGTATGTTTTTTTTTTTGGTATTTTTTCTGGTATTATTTTGCAATTGAAATTCTCTGGCCTAAGAAACGTATATAGTTTGGGATCATGTGAGTGTGTGTGTGTGTGTGTGTTTGTATTTGTGTGTGAGATAAGAGAGATATTTCAGTATTTCTTTCGCATTGTCGGATCTGACATCTGACAAGAATATTGTCTATGTGTGTGTGTGTGTAGTTGTGTGTGTGTGTGTGTGTGTGTGGCTTGGGTTTGGGGCTGGGGCTAGAGATTTACTCACGCTGTACACGCAAATCGATGTAGGTGGAGGGCACACGCTGTCGGGTATTGATGTCATACGAATCGCAGATGTAACGACCGGCATCCTCGGCACGCAGCGAGGTCAGGATGAGCACCTGGCTTTCGGGACGCGCATTGTTCGGCAGCGGGCGTCCATCCTCGCGGTACCAGTGGAACTGCAATTGGGCATTATTTACATATATAATATATGGCTACCTTTTAGATTAAATTATATTTCACCTGAGTATTGCTGCGCTGCTCGCCGCGCTGCGTAGTCACGCTGCAGCGCAGGTGAATGCTCTCGCCCTCGCGGCTCTCCTGCTGCAGCGACTGGGGCTGCTGTGTGTAGAAGGTCGGCGGCCTGACCACCACCTGGGCGGTCTTGCTAACGTTGCCATACTCATTCGAGGCCGTGCAGCTGTAGCCGCCAGCATCGGCTGGCGTTATGGCTATGAAGCGCAGTGTGGCTCCGTCAATGTGCACCGAGCTGTTTGAATTACATCAAATTGTTTGTTAACGAAATGCAAGGATATATTTGGCATTAAGAGCCAAAAAGATTGCTCCAGTCGAATGTATCGGAGTGAGAGTTACTCTGACTTTACGAGGTATTCTAACAGTAAGCGTGCTGCTTCTTGCCTTTGCCCAACTATTAATATGCCTGGGAGATGCATTCTAGATTAACTTTGGTGCTTGGTCAAGATAACTTGACTAACTAAGAAGTTTTCCATACAAGAATCTGATCGATCGATCGTTTCTAGGGAATATATACATTCTTCTGAAATATATATACTCTATGTGTTCGAAGATTTCTCCTTCTATGCGATACACATTTCATCACTGAATTATCCTAGACAAGGTTTATACCCTTAAAAGGTTTCTTCAATATAGAGAGGAATGGAAGAAGGTTTCCCATTCTAGAAATAGAATATTCTCAAACTGTTTTTACTCTACACATCGAGTTTGGTGCATCTAGCTCTTTTAATAGAGCTTGTTTTGAAATCGATATTTATCGATACGTCTTTCTGATGGAGAACCTTATGAATCTTTCCTAAAGACTTTCTTCTGCATGTTACACAAAAGCTGAGCTCATAATTGCCAAAGTCCAGGTCCAACGATACAAAATTGAATCAGGGCCGATTTCTTTTTAGACCTGACTTGGTGTCAAACTGTTTTGAGGAGCTCACCTGGGCAGTGGTCGGTTGTTGTCGGTGGCCCAGTGCACGTTCTCGGGCCGGGCACCCGTCACCAGGCAGACGATCTCCACGTTGCGATCGGCCTCCACTTCGAGCGGTATATTGGGACGGAACGTGATCTGTGGCAGCGGTAGCAGGACCAGTTCCCTAACCACATAGGTCACGACCGTGCCGCGCTGATCGATGGCATTGCAGCGATATTGTCCCAGATTCTGTTCCTCGACAAATGTGATCGTCAGACGATTGCGTTCGGAGTGGGCGTTCGCCAGCAGCGGCTGTCCATCGACACGTGCCCACTGGGTGCTCAAAAACGGTGCCAGGTCACAGGTGAGGGTCACATTGTCGCCCAGATTCGTTGAGAATCTCTGGTTGTTATCCGGGATCGGGTACGGACGCAATGTGGGCGGCTGTGGGTAATATGGCTGCTGATAGGGATCGTGTTCCACATCGCCGTCAGCTGCAAAGCAAAAAGAATGTCAAGCAGTGTTGTTAACCGTTTCACGGCCAGTGTTGGTCAGCCACTTACAGTCACCAATATCGCCGCGCTTGGGCTGCACATCGATGCGTATGGTGCGCTCATCGGTGCCCGCCTCATTGTTGGCCCTGCACGTATAGACCTTGGCATCGGCCTGGGTTACGCGATAGATATTCAAATAGGCCGTATTCTCGCCCTGTTGCCGGCCATCCAGCGAGACGGGCTGGTTGTCCCAGTGCACCGTGGGATTGGGCGAGCCGCTGGCAATGCACGTTATGCGCACCTCATCGCCCTCAGTGTAGCGCACCAGCGACTTGTCCGGTTCGATTTGTATAATCGGTGGCTCCACCACACGCAGCACGGCAATGCCGGTGGTGCGTCCAACGGAATTCTCAGCCACGCACTCATATTCACCGCCATCGGCGATCTGTATGTCGTCAATGCTGCACAAGAATAAATGAGAGCAGTATTAGCACACTCTGCTGGCCAGATAGTATTAAGGTTTACTTACAGAATGTAGCCGGGGCTGACCAGCCTGTGTCGGGGCGAGAGGGGCGTGTCATCGATGCGGCGCCACTGCACCGTCGGCTCGGGTATGCCATTGACGGAACAGTAAAGCATGCCCTGGGCGCTGACGGTGAACGTCTGTGGCGCCGCCGGAATTATATCAACGCTCGGACGCTCCCGAGCTGCAAGCAAGTAAATTATGGTGGTTGTACAGATTAGTATTAGGATCAGACTGTGCGGACCTATCTTATTACCGACTCCATTCTTGTGCACTTGCAATGCATAATCAAAATATATTTAAATATCACATTTGTATGTATATGGTTAAAAATAAATAAATATTTATTTATTACGTTACCGAGTTTTTTGATTGAGTGGCAAGCAGTTAGCAGGAAGAAACAGATCAAATAGAAATATTATGCACTCAAATTCTTTGGCTTTCCAGTTATCCATCAACTGGTTTAGACTATAGCCCGAAGAGCTTTATCTTCCGCTAAGAGCGTGCTTTCTTGCCAGCTTAAGGACTTATGTTGGCCCTTTTTGGCTATCAATTAGAGCTTTAAGTGCAAATGTATTTATTTTTTGTTTTTTTTAGTGTAGCTTTAAAGCTCAATTCGGGACTAATTCAGACCTTCTGGTGGAGCTTTAGGTGCAAACACTTTTATTTAACAGGCAAAAGACAAAAGTATATTGAAGCTTGTGATGATTGAAAGCTCACTGTAAGCTCTTGGAAGTCAGCTTAATCAACATGTTTTAAAGTTCGTCTTAAAGCTTATAAACTAACGTTCATATTGCAACCTTATAGAAGCTTTTGGCCAGGCTTAAAGATAAAGCATAAAAGCTCGACTTGAACGCTTATTCTAGCCATTTGTAGATACAGGTTGAGCTTTAAACGGAAGGAGTTCGAGATAATCTTAAGGCAAAGCTTTTAAGCTTATCTGAACTCAATTTATGGTTTACCTATTTTTTAGAAAGCTTAGCGAAAGAAAAAAGCTCTCAAATGCCTCTCTTGAGGCATATAGCTAAACAAGATGATGGCAAATACCAACAGCTGGACATTAGATATATCATATAAATATATAGTCACGATTTGGGAGCATATATGGTAGAGAGAGACTTACGTTCAACGTCGATACTAGTGCTGGACTGATCTGATCCGTGTGGATTTTCGGCGGTGCAAACGTAGACGCCGCGATTATCGGGTATGGCATTGATAATGCGCAGCACATTGCCGGTTTGATGGACATTGGCGGCCATCGGTTCGCCGACCTTAATCCACTTGATGTTGGGATACGGTGAGCCGCTGGACTCGCAGGTAATGCTAAAGTCGGTGCCCTGATCAATGGAGGTCTGATCGTTAAGTCGCACAATACGGGGCGAAATGCTGCAGGAATTAAATCGAAAGATAAGTTAGTTAATTAGTTTGTTCAGATTGTTAGACGACAAATTATATAAAGCTTATTTAACAACACTATGCTAAAGGCATTCCTGATAAACTCGGTGTTTATCATTCGATCAGATTGAAATTTTTGTGAGTAACAAAGAACAAGCCTATGTCTTTCGAAATGGATTGTTATTGGGAAAAAAACATGGAGATTTACTCAACGTACAAAGAAATTAACGTGTTAAAACGAGTTGAGAATTTTTAAATAGCTGTCTCTGGCTCTAATAAGCTCCGAAGCATGTTTTTGATATTGACTTTTGAGAGAGAGAGAGAGCGAGAGAGATAGAGAGAGACATGGCTCAATCTGATACTGAACAAAAACATATATAATAATAGTCAAATTTAACCAGAGGCCAGGCCATAAACAAATACAAATCGGATCAGATTTGACCAAGTTATGGGGGTGGCCAAATTTTTAAACTGAGTCTATGTTAGATAGGATATTTGAGGAGCTGTGCTTGCACTTACCCGTCGCCAGAGGGCGGCAGCTGACGCTGTTCAATATAGACGCGTGCGTCCTCCGTATAATTGCGACGTGTACGCAAATCGATGCCGACGCAAGTGTAAACACCGGAGTCGCGTCCGGTGGCATCGCGAATCTCGAGCATGTCGCCGCTGATCAGGATATTGCGCTGGCCGTTCAGTGGATAGCCGTCGTGCAGCCACTCGTAGTGCAGCTGGGCGCCGCTGGTCGATTGGCAGGTGAAGCGAACAGTGTCGCCGGCCTCGCCGTTGTACTCCTCCGGCTGGATGTAGACGCGTTCGCGTACCGGCGGCGGCGGCTGTGGTGCATTGCCGCGCACATAGACCTGTACGTATTTCTCATCGGAATCGTATTGGTTTTGCGCCTGGCAGCGGTAGCGTCCCTCGTCGGATTTGCGCGGCGATTCGAATATCAGGCGATTGCCATCGGTGCGCATATGACCATCCGCCTGGCCATCGATGCGCGTCCAGGTGACAGTCGGTGCGGGATTGCCTTCGACTTCGCAGCTAATCTCGTTCGTTTGATACTCCTCGAAAGTCACCGTGCTGGGCAGACTGACGATCTGGGCGGGCGAGCGTTGCGATTGATCTAGAGATTGAGAGATTGACAGCAGAAATGATTAGCATTAGGCATGAGCCAATAGACCAAAATGTATCCTCAATAGCTACCATAGCGTGCCAACATTTCGCTGGCATATCCTTGAGGCGATTGCCGCAGTAACGAGTTAGTATAAGAGATTAGCTTAATTCTAGTTGCGCTAACCTAAGGTTAATGTGGACACTCACTTGATATGGTGATGGAAACCTTGTCCTCGAAGACGCGCGAGGTCTGATTGTTGACCGCCTGACAGATGTAGACGCCAGAGTCGGCGATTTGCAGATTATACAAATGGAGGACGCCGCCCTCGATCTCCGCTGTGTTCGGCAGTCGGCTGTTCTGCTTGTACCAGCTGACAAAGACCGGATCCTGCAGCATAAAGCACAAGACAATCAAAAGCGATCAATCAATACATCATTTCCATGCACTTACATTATTCCACTTCATGCGACCGTTGCAGTGCAGGGACATGGATCCACCCACGGGCATTATGGTGATCTGTGGCTTCGATATCGACACTATGATCTGGGTGCGTATATTATCGGGCTGATCGGTTGGCGCTGGCTCCGGTGTTCCATAGTCTGATTGATTGTAGAATTATATCGATTAGATTTCAGGATTCGGTTCACATTTCAATTACACGTTAGAAATTCAACTCTTTACAATTTGGATTAGTGACACGGTTGCGGTTTATTAACGCTGGAGGTTGGGCTTGGTAGGAGATTTGATTTGATTTTCTTAATTTTTTGTTTTTTTTTTGGTTTTTTGTATAGGGTATAGCTTCCAAGTACGCATAGTTTTAGGCACCAACTACTACATAGGTCATATACCAAATGCCAGCTAAAACTTTGTTTTAACCAGCTCAAGAATACACTACAATAGGTTTCACATAAATCTCTATATATCTATATATATATATATATATGTTGTATCTTCATAGTACGAGATACGTCCGTGATCTTAACTCAAGGTGCGTGTAAATTTTGGGCTCCTCTTGTAAAGTTTGGTTAGTACGAGTAGCTAAATTTATAACCGACTACTTGAGAGCGACAGCGAGTTCTAGTACTAGAGAGAGTATTCAAAGTTTATTTATTTGTATTTTCTCATACCCTTGCAGAGGGCATTATAGTTTAGTAACAAAGCGGACTCCTACTTATTTCTATAAAGTTCGTCAAGTAACTTTGTCGGAGTTCGTCTTTCTGTTGCAGGCAGCACACATGTCGATCCAACTATATTCTCATTTGTCTATAAAGATCTTGTATTTGTTGCTTAGATATCTTCAACAAATCTTATCAAAATCGTAATACCATATCATATACAGTTCTATCGGAATAATAAATGGTAGTAAAATAAGTTAAGGTTTGTTTTTCAAGATAACTCAATCGTACTCAATCGGACTACTTAATTGTATCTGACTCCTGACCAACAATTGGCCCATCTGCAAGGGTATTTAATCTGCGGCTTGCCGCAGATAGCTCTTTCTTGTACTTTGCCTACAATACGAGTAAATGTTTATACACAGAGTTATCGAACTATGAATACATAGCATAGCGATGAGACACACAGATTTTCTTTATACACAAACAAAATACATTTTAAAGAGGTGCTAGAAAAAAAACTAAAACAAATTAAACAACAACATGGGAGTAGAGTTCAAGTCTAGGTTATCTAGAATTATTCAAGAGCACCGAAAAATAAACGCTGAGCGATTGAGCTATTACAGCGCTCTGCGGACAGAAACACAAAGAGAAACACATAGGAAGAGAAAGGGAGAGAGCGACAGAGGGGGAGAGAGTGAGAGTGAGAGAGCAAGAGAGGAAGGGAGTGCCCCTACAACAGAGTATACACAAAACGAATGGGCAGAGAGCAAGTGAGAGTACACAGCCACAACAACGCAGGGTTGCATTGCCTGATCAGCACAAAACGAAGTGGCAACACTGTGTGATTGCCGTGTGGCAACCTTGTTGCTCCTTTTTACTTTGTTTGATGTAATTATTTATTTTTGCCTTCACTTGTAAAGTAATTGATTAAATGCAAATATTTCTGCTCATTCGAATCGAATCTATAAGGATTGACGAGCAGCATAATTTTTGTTTTTCATTTTGAATGTATTATATCAAAGTTGCGGCAATGTACGCACTCTTCTTTTTTGCACAGTGTAGTGAATTCTTAGCTACTTAGTATGAGAACAATTGAGTAATTGACCAAATGATACTTGAGTTAAAGAGCACATTGGTTGGGAGAGGGGGGAATATTAGGAAACGAAGGTCTAACAGATGGAAGTGTGAGCACGTAAAATATGTGAATTGACTTATGGGTAGATGGATTTCTCTTTCTTGTTTTTATTTTTGCAGTGTAAGAGTAGTTTACAACAGCTGGTAAAGGGTAGACAAGGACAGAGCGATAGAAGAGACAGAGAGAGATAGAGAGAGAGAGAGAGCAGAGAGAGAGAGCAATAAAAGAGAGACAGAGAGTGGTAGTTGTTGTTGTTGTTGTTGTTTGTTTGTAGTGTTTGTTTGTTTGATTGATTGATTGATTGATTGATTGACTGATGATTGGCGAACCTCGCTGATGGCAGCCGTGGCGCAGTTTGGTTATATTTCCTATAACTCTGTTGCCCTTAATTATCTGTAGAGTGTCATTATACGATATTGTCTCGTTGGGCTCAATATCGAACCGAAAGCCGTTGCAACAGAATCCCCTGCTTATATCGCATATCTTGGGCGGTTCTTCAATAATGCGAGATGTGTCTAGAATGTGGATGGATTGGATGTTTGTTGTGATGATTTCGTATATTTCTCGAATATATATGATCGTAGAATTTTTTGTTGTTTTTTTTTTTTTTTTTTGTATATTTTTTCAAGTATTTTTTTTTTTTGGATGTGGACGGATGTGTGGTGAATAAAAAATAAAGTTGAAAGATATGTAGAAAATTGTATATAAAATGAGAGAGATCAGCTACTTAGCTTAAAGTAAGAAAGATATATGTATAAATATATATGGATAAGAGCGTTGAGACAGCAAGATAGGGAGAGGGTGAGTAAGAGGGGGAAAGAGAGAGAGAGAGAGAGAGGGGCGGGAAAAGCGTAGATCATAAGAGCTGGATCATGAATCGATTGTGTTCAAAGAGAACAATGCGTGGGTTCCGATTGGCAGGGCAGGGAGTCTGGTGCCCATTTAGACCAAACTTCATATTAATATATTTATTTTGCTTTTCTTTTTTTTTTTTTTTTTTGTATATCTTGTTTTTTGAATACCTATGCTTGGAGCAACTACTCACCGAAATCCTGGCAACGATCGCCTGTGAAACGTGCCTTGCACTGGCATTCGACATAGCCGCTGCTGCCGAGATAACAGCTCTCCGTATTATCCTCCTGGCAGGGACAGGCACGGCACTGTCCACTCTCTTCACGGTAGTGCAACGGTGCACAATTCTCGCACGAGTTGCCCGTATAGGCAGCTGGGCACTGGCAGAGCTCAATGTCGATGGCTTGCTCGGCGCCCGGCTGCGCCAGCTCCACAGATAATTCCCATGTCACGTCGCTAATGGAGGTCCGTGTGGTAGGTATTTTGGGTGTGGCACGTATCAGCAGATGCTCCAGGTTGGTCAGCACGCTCATGATGTCGCTACGTGTCGCCGGTACGGCGCTGCCGCTATCCAAACGCTGCCATTGCTCCTCCTCGCTGAGGCGGACACTGTACTCATCGAGATGGGACTCAGCGGCCGGTCTGGACCAGACCAGGCGTATGCCATTGCCAATAAGCACCACATCGTTGCCGGGCTCATAGTTGCCAAACGATTCCGTGACCAGAGTGTAGTTCAACAAGCCGCCATAGGCCTGCAGCTGATTGCCCTGGACATTGCCGCGCAGACTCCAGTATTTGGGCGAATACGATTGGTATGTGTAGGTGTACTTATTGTTGGGTATATCCTTGCTCAGATTCGTGTCATCCATTTCCATCTGTTGGCCGTATTCGTCGGTGATGAGCGCCTTGTTGCTAATAAAGTCAACGGCGATCAGCTGGCGATAGACGGAGGCGGACCGGCATTGGGTAGCCTGGCCCGAGCAATAGCATTCCTTGCAGCCATCCGGATGTAGCGGCGACAGACCGAAGGTGCCCTCGCGGCACTGATCGCAGCGACTACCCACCACATTCCGCCTGCAGTAGCAGACGCCACCGCGGCAGTCCTCGGTGCCGTCACTGTTGCACCAATGGCAACCACGCTGATTATCCGGTTCCGGCTGCGGCGGCTGCGGTCCATTGTTGTCCGGCTGGCAGTCGTAGGGTGTGCCACGGCTGGCATCGCCAATATAACCGCCGACACAGCGCTCGCAGTTCTCGCCCTCGGTATTGTCGGCACAGTTCTGTCAATGATAAGAGGAAAGGTTATCAGAAGCAGACCAAGGTTTAACGAAAGTTGCCAGGCTTGAAGTCGCTAAATAAATTGTCTGCAAGACTGAAATAGTTTAAACTGAACGTTGGGCAAAGACATTGATTTGAACCGCAAACTGAAGCAGCGAAAACGTTTCTTCACAAACTGTGAAAGCACAGGAATACCCTTTCTATCCTTACATACACTTGTTCTCTTCTTCAGATATGCAACAACCTTAACTTCCATTTAAGAAATGTTGTTTCAAGTGTTTTACACTTAAAAAAACGAGGTTCTAGATTGGTCTAGGTCATGCCACGAAGGACCGTATTAAATATTCCTTTTAGCTACCCTTTACTACCTTAGATTTTCCCGTGCTACCTTGCACTACCGGGTCTGCCAATACATATGGTAAAACCTATATAGGAACAAAGTATTCCATTGAATACCCTATAGGTCATCCAATAAGAACGTTCAGTTTCGCTCCATCTGCAGTGTGATAAGAATTTTGGCCCGCCGGGATCTTTCGTTGCGTGACCCCGTCGTTCAAGCTACTTCACACCCTCGAAGCCAATTGTTCTGTTGCACTTACCAGGCACTCGCCAGTCTCGGCATCGCATTGGGTGGAGTGGCCATTGCATTCGCAAGGCTCGCACAGGCCCAGATAGAGACCCTCCTCGGGATTGCGTTTGTAGCCGGGCGCACAGCGTTCGCAGGAGAGTCCAACGTAGCCCTGTGGGCAACGGCATTCCTCAACCTCGTAGGCGCGCTGAGTGCCCAAATTGTTGGCAGTGGCAATGTCCATGACGACCTGCTTGAGGGAGCCCTCCATGGTGCTGGTCGTGTACGTCGCCTTGATGTAGATGGCATCGATCTTGCTGAGCGCCATCAGCAGATGTTCGCGATTAGCCACTTGGCCATCGATGCGCTGCCAGGCGCTCTCAATGATGGGCACCGCATACGAGCTGGACGTGCTGGGGCTGACGGCCGATTTGCGATAATGGATAAGGGTTAGATCCTCGCCGCTCTTTATGACCACATCGGGTGCACTGTTGCGCGACATCTGACCACCAGGCAATGGACTGTAGCTAAGCGTATAGTTGAGGCGTCCGCCATAAGCGGTCAGCTTGTTGCCCAGGAACGGTACGGGCAGGCTCCAGTAGAGGGTGTCGGCACTGTAATCCGAGCTGGATCTGAAGCTAATCTCGTAGGCAAGCGTATCGAATGGCACGGGCTGTGGCGTCACGCGTGTATAATCGCGCACCAGCTGGAAACCGTGCGGCGCACGGGAACGTCCAAAGCTGCTGCTGACCTGTTCGCGATTCCAAGAGGTGCTGGTACAGTCCGCCTGCAGGCCACTGCAGAAGCACTCAATGCAGCCGGTATAGGTGAACGAGTTCAGGTGGAAGCTCTTCGGGGCACAGCTGTCGCAGCGATCGCCGGTGACCAGGGCCTTGCAGTGGCAGCTGCCATTGCTGTATTGGTTGTAGGTGCCCTCCACGTTGCATGTCGACTCGGGTGTTCGGTGGCAGGCACCGCCCGGTGCCAGCGGATTACCCTGATAGCCGGCGGCGCAGCTTTCGCAGCGTCTGCCAGTATAGCCTTCATAACAATTGCAGATGACATCGCCGTCGGGACTCAGCTGGCAGCCGCTGGCAAAGTTATTGCTGCCGCTCTGAGGGCAGGGGCAATCGCGGCAGGGCACACCACGGCGAGGATCACCATAGGTGCCGGCCGGGCAGGGCTCTGGCACGAAGGGTACACAGCGACCCAGCCAGGGACCGCCCGGCTGGCGTACATAACCCGGTGCGCAGCTCTCACACGAATCGCCAACATAGCCCGGCGGGCAGCTGCACTTCTCCACAAGGGAGGCGCTGCCCAGACCCTGATCCGAGGTGCCGGCTGAGTCCATGGCAATGTTGGTCAGCTCCACCTCACGCGCCACAGCATCAATATAACCCAAGCGTATCAGTATATTGTCCACATTTGCCAATATCATCATGATCTCCTCGCGTGTGGCCTTGCGTCCGTCGGGCTTTTGCCAGGTGCCGGGCAGGAAGCTGATCCTCACCTTGTTCGACTGATTGGGCTGGGTGCGCACGCGATTGGTCAATATGAAGCCGTTGCCCGTCATGATGACATCCGGTCCGGAAAGTGG
Source organism: Drosophila virilis (assembly GCF_030788295.1). Lineage (NCBI taxonomy): Eukaryota > Metazoa > Arthropoda > Insecta > Diptera > Drosophilidae > Drosophila > Drosophila virilis. The sequence continues at coordinate 6,613,314 of NC_091543.1, forward strand.
ACGCCCATTGCCCAAATAGCTAATCTCATACTTGAGCTCGCCACCGTAGGACTTCAGCTGATTGCCCATATAGTCGCTGGGCAGGGCCAAATAGGGTGTCTCGCGACTGTTGTACTGAACATCGGAGGCACGGAACTGAACGCCATGGTGCATGGTGAGCAGGCTGTGTCCGGTGCCCTCGTTAATAACAATCTGCTGATAGGGGCTCAGATCGACGCTGACCACGCGATGCGACAATATGGGCGGCTGTATGGCATAGCTAAAAAGATTGGCGCTCTCGCAAGAGTTAGCGACACCAAAGCAGAAGCACTTGATGCACTCCTCACTGGAACGGGCCAGCATATTGAAGAAGCCAGCGGCACAGAACTGATTGCGATCGGGTGTCACCTTCACAATGGTATCGGGCACCACAAAGTGGGTGCCGCGCGTATTTATGATCTCGCAGGAGTAGGCGCCGCTTTCCTTGTACTGCATATTGGGGCAATAGAGATCGCCGCGGCCGCCGGCGCTAGTGGACACACACTTGTCGGGCACATGGCCCCAGTTGAGACGCCAAACAATTGTCGGCGTGGGCACACCCGTTGCCGTACACGTCAGATTGAGGGCCTGACCCTCCAGCAGGGATTGCATGGGTGGCGGTGGGCGAATTGGCACGGGCGCCACTGTAATAGAATTTAATGAATATCTCATATGCTCTGTGGACTATGCCATGTGGCTACTTACTGCAACCGAACTCGTCGCTGCCGTCGCGGCAGTCGTTGACATCGTCGCACTGGAAGCTCTTGGGTATGCAATGGCCGCTAGAGCATTGGAATTCATTGTAGCGACAGGGCGCACCGCTGGGCTCGGGATCGCAGGACTGCTCATCGGAATTGTCACCGCAATCGTCTTCGCCGTCGCAGCGCCAGGTGCGCTCCACGCACTTTGAGTTGCTGCACAGGAACTGGTTCGGCTGGCATCTGCGTCCCTGGCTGCAGCTGTGCTCATCCGAGCCATCCGAGCAGTTGGGCACACCATCGCATATATCCGACTTCTCAATGCACTCACCGTTCATGCAGGTCGCCTGGTACTCGCTGCAGGCTGTTTGCGGGCGATCGTGTTCGACAGTGTTAACTGTGGAATAAAACAAAGCAAGGAAAATGTTTTAGCAAGGATCTTGCAAATTTTGCACATAAACCCTCTTACCAAAAAAGTGGCCAGGCGGCATTGGGCATAAAAAAGAGATTGTGTATTAGCTAAAGCTCTATCTACGTTCAGAAGCTGGAGTTGGTCTAGGCTCTATAGAAGTGATTTAATTGATTGATTGATTGATTGATTGACTGATTCATGATCAACGTAGATTTTTTTTACTCAAGCCATAATAAGGCTTAACTTTCACTTTTTATTGTGAAAAATGGTTGCAAGACACACTTTTGCTTTAAACTCTTTTTTAAGGATATGTGTAAAGACATGTTTTACAACCTTGGGAAAATCCATAAAATTGGGATGGAGATAAATGCGGGCCTATTCAAGGGTTGCAAAATGGGTGTAAAGTTAAATTCCCAATAAATAAATAAATATCTTGACACGGGCGAGGCCGCATGATACCGGATTATCGTGAATAATTGCGATTATTTTGAGAAAAACTCGCATCAATAAATTTGACTATAAATACAGATTTGAGTATATCCCAGTTTTAACTATAAGATCAAAAGCTAAGACGTCTGGGTTCAACATGGACTAAGGTCCTGTTAAATACTTTCCAATAGACCTACTCCAGCTCCGTATGTTGCACGCTTTTACCTAGACCAAAGAACTCAAGATCAATATGCGGCACAGTGCCGTATTTGATGCGATTCGACTTGGGCTCCTCGTATTTGTGCTCGCCCCAGGCTGCGTCCAAGCGTATTCGTTGCGAAAGAGAGCATTGAACAATGAAACCCAACCAAATACCCAGTAATCATATCGAGAATTACTTGATAACGTTACTTACAGCGTTCGACAGTCAGATGGACGGTGACTTGTTGACCCTGGACGTAGCTCGGATAGCCAACCGCTTCGCATACATAGGTGCCAGAGTCCTCCAACTATAAATATGTAAATGCATGATTTAGTATGCCAAACGTTAAGATTTTCAAGAGACAAACTTACGCGTATGTTGGGTATTTCCAAACGTCCGCCCTTGTCGGTGAAGCCCACGGGCAGGGGACGACCGCCGGGACGTGACCACCTAACCTTGGCGCGGGCTGGACCCTCGTCACGGCAACGGAAGATTACCTCGCGTCCTGCATGCCACAATAATTATCATTAGCCAGGCATAAGTACATTTATATATATATATATATATTATGGAGTAAACACATATCGGGAGCATTGCGAGCAAATTACTGGATCTAGTTGGGACTATCATACATATCGCTGCGGGAATCGTGGTTCAATGTGTGGGTGTGTGGTTGGGAAAAGGGGAATTTACAAATTGCGTTTGTGGTCTAAGGTTTCTAGCGGGCGGGTGCTGACAGAACTAATAATACGAATTTCGACAGAATTGTACAACGCCGGACCTGTAGCCAATTTGCTGTGGTGCAGTGGTGCAGCGCGGTACGAGACGAGTGTCTAATATTTATATTGTGTGTGTGTGTGTGTATGTGTGTGTGTGTAGTTAGGCCAACTTACCCTCCCTAATATATCCTGCAGGTATTTAATTTATGGGTTATGTCATTTTGGTTGGGTTAAGCATTAAAAGTAATGGTAGAACATTATGTAGAGTCAAAAAAACGAATGGAAACAAAAAAAAAAAAAAAAAAAATCAACTTTCTTCGTATGCGATCGAAGCTTAGTTAAAACCTTGCAAAAGAAAGATCCACAGCGGCTGGAACTGCCAGAGTAACTGAGTTATCGATAACTGTTATCGATGACATACCAGGAGTTATCGGTATCGTTGAGGCAATTAATCGATAACAGACAATGCGCTTCTCATATCGCAAAATACAACAGGCAGCAAATTATCGATACCATTTATCGAGAGTATGTTAAGAGCTATCGATACCGTGGGTCGATGGCAATGAGTTATCAATATCAGACGAGGTATCAATACCTTGAATCGAATGCAGACTAGTTATTGATATTATCTATAGTTCGCAAAGGAGTTATCGATACGGGCTGATCAGCATCACATTAGCCGATATTGTTTACAGAAAGTAGACACAAAATTATCGATACTCTTTGTCAATAGACATATTTAAGACGTCATAGCCAACACACAGTTGTTGCGATCAACAAACTAATTGTTATCGATATCGTATATCGATATAAAATCAAAATTCTTTCTTTTGCCAGGCATTCATTAAGTTTGCTTTTCAAAAGTCTTTGCCTTTAACCATGTTAAACATAAGCAACTATCACCGTCGATGGACAGATCCATACTTACTTTCTTTGATGATCTGGCTATCGGGATAGGTCTTCAGGTTCAGCTGATTGCGTCCGGCTGGCGACGGGTCGGAAACTGTCAAGAAAGAAATGGAAGAGCCGCATGTCAGCACAGTGTTAAATATTGGACAACAAAAGCATAGTTAAAGCTCAGTATTATGGGTATTATCGAAAGAATAGAAAATATATATTATATTATAGTTTTAATAGCACTGCGGCGCCCTTGTTCGTTTAGTACGCTTTGATCGATTGGTTAGCTTGAGATTGTGAATTATAGTTGGGTGGGGTTTTTTTTTTTTTTTGCTGACACCGTTTTGTTTGGGTTCGGTTGACGGGTCGATGACCACTTACTATCGATCTCATTAGTGATGGGCTCACAGTCCAGCTCATCGCTGGCATCGAACGGACAATCGATAACACCATTACAGCGCAATCCGTGCGCCAGGCAAGGACCGTGCTCACACCGAAACATGCTCGGTGGGCAACTGTTGCGCTTTCCACCCATCGACATCGTTGTGATGGCCACCACAGTTGTGGTTGTGGCTGTGGCTGGTGTTGTGCTGCCTGTTGCGGATCTGCTGCCAGCTAAATGTTGATGAGCGCATATTGATCAGTGATCAATTATGATGATAATGATGTTGATGATGATCATGATGTTGACGATGATAAAGCAAGCTGCTTGCCATTGCCCAAGGGCCCAAATCGGAACCGGCTACTTACCACAATTGTGCTCATCGGAGCTGTCCTGACAGTCGGTCTTGCCATTGCAGCGCAACGCCTGATTGACGCACTGGCCGTTCCGGCAGCGGAACTGGTTCGGCTGGCATTGCATTATATCGCAGTTCTCCTCGTCGGAGCCATCCATGCACTGGGTAAAGCCATTGCAAACATCCGTCTGGGACACGCAGTCGCCATTGCGGCAACGGAACTGATCCGCAGCGCAGCCTGTCAAAGTTATGAAAAAATCAGCAATTAGCAACTGGCTTTTGGAACAAGATCTTTACGGATCTCTCTACAGCTGGTAGCTAGAAACTTTATAGGAAAAAAACAGTATAGCATATAAAGATATAAACAGTTTATGTTTGAATAATCAGAATTGTAACCAAAGTATTTTTTTTTTTTTGCAAAGAGTGCATACACATGTGTAACTCGTAGAGCTGGCTTTAAACTGGGACTATAATACTTTTGGGTAATTGAAGTTTTTCTTTTTTGGCATTTGTTTTTTTTTTATCAGTTAGCATGCAATTGGCTTAGATAGAAACTAGAGAGAATACAACTAGAACTAAAGACTACTAACTACATTACGGGGGATATAGGCAAAATATGAGCTTTGAATAATTTGCATAAAATATTATTAACCAATACAGTTCTGTTCATCGGAAAAGTCTTTGCAGTCGTAGAAGCCATCGCAGTGCTGTGTTGCATTTATGCAAAACTGTCGATCGTAACAGGAAAACTCGTTATCCTTGCATTGAGTACCTGTTTTATTTTTATTTTTTAATTTTATTTATAATTATATAATTATAATTGGTGCAATTTTGCCAACACAAATTTGGTTAAAAGCGAAAAACCAAAAACAAATAGAAACATGTCAGAGATAGTTAAAAAGAGAGAAAGAGAGAGAAAGAAAGAAAGAGATCACAATAATGTACATTGCATTTAGATAAATTCATATTAAAGGTGAATGTAAGCCAGTGACACAGTAAGAGAGAGTGAAACAGAGCGTGAGTGTGTGAAAAAGAGAGAGTGAAAGAGAGAGAGAGAGAGAGAGAGAGAACAACATTGATCAGCAACTTAAAACATTAAGCAATACGATTACATCCATCAATAACTAACTCAAGGTGCCTGTGCCATAAAAGAAATGCAAATAAAAAAATTGTCTTTGCCTAACGGAGACCATAAATTAAGAGAAATTTATGCCCAAATAGATATACATATGCTGTTAACATAATATCGATAAATATCGCTAGAGTATATGGAGATTATGTTTCCTATTTCCCAAAAATGAAAAATAAAAACGAACTTTTAAAGTTGAAGCCTTGCGCTTTGGTATGTACACAGTTTTGAATTAGCTCTAAAAATTTCATAGAGATCGGACCTCAAGCACCGATTAACTTCGCTTAACTTAACAGGAATGCTTTTACCATACACAAAGTGGCCGAAAGGAAAGAGGAAGCACAGCTTCCTTGTGTGTGAAATTGTTTACTTGCATGAAAGGGTATCTTCTCGTCTGGCACTTCTATTCGTTTTCATACAAAAACTTGAAATGATTTCAACAAATATTAAATAAACTGCACCAAAAACTTTTCCACATAATGTTAAAATTCTTAATTTTTGTTTGCCGAAGTTTAAATACCCTCACAGTAAGAATTAAAAAAAAAGTCCTTAGAATATGTTAAACAGATTGCATCAAACAATCGCCCAAACAATATGCCTATTGGGCTATTCAAGCAAAAGTTAGTTGTAGCTTAGAAAGAAGTTGGTTTTTTTTTTTTTTAATGACATATTGTTAATAATTTGTTCAAAATTGTGGGTTAAATAATACATTTAGATGATGTACATTGAGGAACTGTGTTCAGTTCGCGAGAAATTATGCCAATGGTAGCTTAATGATATGTTAGTACAATAATGTCAATATGATTTAGTTTGGATGTAGGGCTTGACTTTCCTCAGACAATATTTTCATATGCCCTACAAGTGTAGAGTATTTGAGCTAAATACAAATCTAAATCTCCCGTGGCAAGTATTTTATTCAAGCAGTTTTTCTTATTTTTTCTTTTTTTTTTTCAAATCAAGAGTCTGTTTTGGAATATATTGAAGTGCATTCAAGAATGAAATGGGCTTGATATATATATTTATAGCAGAAAACGGTGCTTAGGTGAATTTAAAACATTTTTTTTCGCTGAAATTGTTTTTCGCAGTCATTTCAAGAATCTTAACGATAACATATTTCCCGAGCACTTAGTTCCTTTCAATGTAAAGCAAGATGCCCTTTTGGATTCCACATATCTTTATGAACCTCGGATTGTTACTAAATTTTAACTTTTTCAATTTATTCAGATTCGCGATAAAACTGAGCTGTCCTCATCAGGCCCTGAACTGCAAAATACCCTGACGATAAACATTAATCTAGAGCTTAGTTCCTCTCTATGCAAAAGTATATATATCGGGATCTAACAGATCTTTTTGAAACTCGGACTGTAACAAAGTGTTTCCTTTATCAATCTATTGAGATTTGGGATAAAACTGAGCTGGAACAGTCCTAAAAATGATCTCAGAGTTGGTCACACTTTTTTTTTATGTATGCCCCTTTCTTTGAGTGTAGTGCATAGCCCGTTATGAAACTTAATGAGTAACGAGATTTTGTGTGTGGTTCAATGTTTGGAGTTAAGATTGAAAATGAAATACTCACAATTTGCCTCATCGGAGCTGTCTTCGCAATGACGACGGCCATCGCAGCGTTCGCTCTCCGTGTAGCACCTGCCACTGGGGCAAGTGTGCTGTGGACAGGGCAGCGGTTGGTACAATGGATGACGTGTGGTATGCAAATGGCAGTCGCGCTCATCGCTGCGGTCTGTGCAATCGATATGTCCGTTGCAGTATATCGAACGATCGAAGCACGACTCATCGCAAAAGAATTGATCCCGGCGGCAGTCATCGGCGGTTAGCCGATTGGTGGCTATGATTGCGAATGCGATTGCGATTGCGTTTGCGTTTGCATGCGATATATATTGATGATTGTTTGTGTGTGTGGTGTGAGGTGTGTGGTATCGTTATCGATCCCGATAACAATCAACGATTATGCGTGTTCGATTTTAAAGCATAACAAGAAAGAGAGACAAGAGAACAAAGTGAGCAACGGCTTGTTAAATGGGCAGCAGTTGAGATTAATAAAGCAGCGCTTTCAGGTACAAACACAACCGCACTTAGTTAATACTTTATAGACATATACAAACCTGTGCGATATATATCGTTATCGCTGTTATCGATACTTAACTTACGGCTAGGCACTTAGAACTAAAGAGGGTAGGTTGTTGGATCATGTTTGGACTCGACGGCAATTTGATTGGTTTGTTGGGAAATTTGTCTGGTGATGGTTGTTAGAGGGGAGGACGTGGGGTGGTGGTGAGGGGGGCTTGAATTGGAATCGTGTGTATCGTTACCCTGTCCCAAGCAATTAACCGCCAATTCATCCGATTCGTCCGTGCAATCGGCTTGTTTGTCACACAAAAAATCGGCGTTAATGCATTCAGAGTTCGCGCATTGCCATTGATACGGTTGGCAGGTTTTAGTTCTGGTTGTGTTTCTAAAATTGTTGTTGCCAGCTGTGTGTGTGTCTGTGTGTGTAGATGTGTGTGTGTGTGTGACGTTTGTTAAAACAAAACAACAAAAATAACAAACGTAAAAAGAACGCATGAGGATTACAAAAATTATGCAGAATGTTTGTGACTTGTGAGAGCAACAGAATAAGAGAGCGAGAGAGAGAGATAGAGAGAGAGAGAGAGATAGAGAAATAGAGAGAGGGGGAAAGAGAGAGAGAGAGAGAGAGAGAGAGAGAGAGAGACAGCAAAAGAGAAAGCGAGAAATGAGTTCAAGTGAGTAGGCGCAAGATGAGCGTGAAGTTTATGCAAGAGAGCATGTGCGAGCTCCAATAGAGCTGCTAAAAGAGTTATCGATACTTATCGATGTTAGTTTAAAGGTTTGAAAATGGTTCACAAATAATAGAAACCAAAATTTAAAAAAAACGCAGGCAATGCGAGTATCAAAAAATTTAGATATGCTGTTCTAAAAGTTATCGATAGCCAGGCGAAATTTATCGATAACACTTAGTTATCAAAAAAAAGCGCTCGTAAGCTAATTTAGCGGCCAAGCAGAAGGCATAATCTTAGCCATAGCAGAGCTGCTGGAAAAGTTGCCGATAACAACAACAAAACATGTCGATAACAAATAGTTGCGAATGGAAAAACATGTAAAAAGTAAAATATGCAAAAAGTTATCGAACGTGACCTATGTGAAAGTGTTAAAGCAATGCCGAATAAGAGCTGTCACTGCACAAATATTTATCGATAGCTATCGATTGGTAGAAATCGAAAGGTTAGAAATATATATTGAAAAGTCAACGCAGAAAGTTGCAAGTAAATATTGAAGCTAGAGATAGATATGTATATGTAATTGTTACCCGGACAATCGCGCTCATCGATGCCATTGTCGCAATCGAATTTACCATCGCATCGCAGCGACCAATCGAGGCAGGCGCCGTTGCAGGCAATCTGATAGAGCGTACAGCCGCTGCCTTCAAAATTGCAATATAAATCAATGAAAAGATTGTAAAAAAATATATATTTTTAAAAAACAAAACGACAACAAAAAAAAAAAGTAATCGCTGTGCGCAAAAACTACGAAACTACTAAGTAGACAAAAACAAACTACATTTTCGGCAGAGATCAAGAATACAACAGAGATATTCAAAATAAGTAAATGTTGCTACTTCTACGAGCTACGGGCTACAGTTGCAGTGCTGGGGTATATCTGATATGGGGAACAAGGTAGGGTATTGAGAGGTCTTAGTAGTTGGTTTTCGTTGGGTTTCTTTGGTTTTGTTTTGTTTATGTGCTTACCACAGTTGCGCTCATCGCTAGCATCGGTGCAGTCAGCGATGCCATTGCAATGCAGCTGGCTGGCAATGCAATCGCCAGTGTTGCAGCTGGCGATTGTGCGATAGGTTTATCGATTGGCGATAATGTTCATGATGACGATGACGATAATGATGATGGTGACGCAGACGTTGGTGATCGTGTGTAATTGTGTGCATATGAGTGTGTGTTTGTGTGTGCATAAAAGAATATATATATATATAAAAGAGTTAAATGCGAAGGGCTAACGATATTGTTGCTTGGGCAGCCGATATTGGAACATCTCTTACAGATAGGCATCATTGCGACAAGAAGTACAGTTGCGCTCATCGTTGCCATCGTTGCAGTTGGCAATACCGTTGCACAGCTGATCGCGTGGTATGCAATAATCATCGCACTCGAACTCGTGCTCTAGACAATGTTCTGCAAAATGACGATGATCACGATTATGTGTGTGAGTGTGTGTGAGTGTGAGTGTGTGTGAGTAACATAAATTAGAGTGGACCAAACTGTACACTCTAAAGCTGTGTTAGGCAAGTGGCAACACTTGTGTTTGTTTGGAATATTAGCGAAGCAGTTCTTAACACAATATACAGTAAAGCCTCGCTGCGTGTGTGTGTGTGACATATATGAGTGTATGTGTGTGTGAGTGTGTGAGTGGGTGTGTGTATGTTTACCTGTAAAGGCCGGACAATCGAGCTCATCGGTTTCATCTTGACAGTCCGCATAGCCATCGCACTTCTTCTCTAAGGGTATGCACTGGCCAAAGTCACACTCAAAATAATACAGATCGCACTCGTTCAATGGATCATTGTCGGGGTCTGTGTCTGAGTCACTGTCTGATATATATATATATGCGTATTTGTACATGGGGCAATGTGTATGCAAAGATGATGAAAAAAAAAAACAAATATATAAAGTATAATTGTAGCGTCAGTAATGCGGCAACTCTCTTGCTCCAAATTGGTCTATATCTTTGTTTTGGTTATTTTTTTTCTAATTTTTTTTTTTTGAGGTTAGTTTCTAGGTAGTACCGTAGTTCGTCTCGTAGTTGATCAGACAGTTGTACTCATCGGCGCCATCGGCGCAGTCGGTGATGCCATTGCAGCGCTTATAGCCGGAAATGCAGCTACCGTCCCCGCATTGGTATTGGAAGCTCTGGCATTCGATGATCGGGCGGCTCAGATTGAATTTGGCATGAAAGTCTGATGGCATGATGGTGTTTGTATGATGGTATGACGGATGGTTGTTGTGTTTGTTGTTGTTGTTGTTGTTGTTGTTGTTGTATACAATATGGAGCATAGTTCACAGAGAGCGAGACAGAGACAGTGAGAGAGCGAAAGAGAGACGACGACACAGTTCAGAGCGCATATATATTGGGTTTTTTTTTTTTTTGTTTTTTTTTTGCAGTTTAAAGCGCGGAGCGTAAAAAGAAGAAGAGAAGAGAGTACAGTTAGCGGCATGAAAACTAAATATGTTTTTAACTCTTCAAAAATGTTGGCGCGGGATTTCGGATGTGGGCGGTAGGGTATTTGGGGGCGGGCATAAGTTTGTGGCTGTGGTGCATTCATATATTTAGCAAAATTATAAATACTTAGTTGGTTATGCTTAAAAGTTAAAATAACTCAAAAATACCGAGCCAAAGAAAGCTTATGTTATGCAAAAAATACTAGAAAATAATAAAAATAAAATACTCTAAGAAATTGTTTGCTTAGCAAATAAATTAATAAGATTAATTGGTGTAAATAAATATATTTAAATAATATATTAAAATCGATAACGCATTTGGAATTAGTTTGGTTTAAATTTGTCAAAGAGCAGCTCTGCTGAAGAGGCTCACTAGTCGTGTCACGACACGCGCCCATCTCTAAGCGATATTTAGGATTATTTAATATTACGATATATCCATACCGAACAGAAAATATAGTTTAAGTTTAGTAAGTTAGGCAATTAGTTCGTTGCGTTAATAGCCAGGCTTGAGGTGCACGTGTGACCATTTGAGGTCGAGGGGTCGGGGGGGGTTGGTATTGTGCGTACATGGGAAATGCATGAATTGGTAAAGCAGAAATTCAGTGGTTTGCTACTTACGACATGCGCTCTCATCGCTGCCATCGCGGCACTGAGATTTGCCATCGCAGACTTGGGTTTTGGGTATGCAACCGCCGCCGCGCACACATTTATACTGAGAAAACACATGTATTGTTTATGTATGTGATGCGTCTGTGTCTCTGTGTGTGTAAGTGGGTGTGTGTGTATGAGGGATGGCACTTACCTTGTCACTGCTGCAATTGCATAGTGCATAATCCTCGTCCTCATGCTCTTGGCAGTCGGGAATGTCATCGCAGACGCTCTCAATCGGAATGCAATCGCGATTGTGGCACGCGAATTCAATGTTTTCGAGGCAATTGCTGGGCAATGATGATGATGATGATGACGATGATGATGACGATGACGATGATGATGAGCTGTCTATAAAAGGTGTTTGGTTTTTTTGATATTGTGTGGATGTCGGGGTCGGTGTTTGGCAAGACATATTTTTAATAATACGAGCGAGCAGGTACATGAATAACATAAAAAAAGAGAAACAAGAGAGTTACAGTGAGTGCATGAGAAAGAGAGCGAGAGAGAGAGAGAGACAGAGGGGGGGGGGGGGGGGGGAGTATGTATGTGTGTGGCAATTATAATTAAAAACAAAAAAAAAAAATAGTGGCGGTATATTTAAAAATAACGTAACATTAAATGCTAAATTAAATGTTTTACTTTATATCTAGTTGATTGCTTTTGTGTGTTTGTGTGTGGTTTGTTCGTGTATGTGTGAGCTTAAATTAAGTAAATTTCAATGTACAATGCTAGAATCACAAACATGGCATGCACTTTGTTGTGGAACCCGTCTTAGCTAAAGAATTACACCAGCACCCAAACGGTTAGCGCAGCGCAGCAACTCGTCACTCTTTACTCGCTGCTAACAACTCATAACTCGCTGTTGGCAACTCGTTACTCGCTGAAAGCAGCTGGCTATTCGTTACTGACTGCAAGCAACTCGTTACTTCCATGTGAGCATGCATTACTCGCGGCTAGCAACTCGTCACTCGTTACGCGCTGCAAGCAACTCGTTACTTTCATGTAAGCATGCATTACTCGCGGCTAACAACTCGTTGCTCGCTGCTCGTTACTCGTTAATTGAAACCCAAACTACTTGCATTGCTTACTCGCTACCTGCTGGACGGTTTTTCGTTTTACCCAAGCATTTAGAGTTGCAAGACAACTCGATACACGTTACTTTTAGGCATAAGACACCTACTCGTTAGAACTCCTCTCGTTGTTATTGGTATTGGGTTAGTGGTTGGACGCGTGCCTGCTGTTACTGTGTATGGTGATTGTGTCGTCTCTGTTGTCTGGCGCTCCAGTGAGGCCGGCGGCACCTTTGCCCAGTAATAGGGCGTCGGTGCGGCCGTCACGGGTCGCCTGGTGGTTGCTGGACGCTTATAGCGATCGCAATTATCCTCGTCGCTTTTGTCGTTGCAGTGGTAGCTGCCATCGCAGCGCAGATGAAGCGGTATGCAGACTTTGTTCCCGCATTCGAATTGATTGGTGGCGCACGGATTTTGGGGACTTGACTTTTCGTATAAGTCATGGGGAAGGTACAGTGAGAACTCTTTCGCATCGAGCTCGTGCATGCCGATATGCATTTTGTTATCGTTATCGTTATCGCGACCAATTTTCGGCGGTGGTCGCGGACGGCGATGGTCTGCATAATTGCGTATAATGCCATTGCTATCGACGGTATCGGGTTCGTATTCGTTGACATCGTTCACATCTGTGAGCCGCATGCATTTGTCGTTGTTATCGGTTTTGGGGGTCGGGTAAGGATGTGGAGATGGTAACCGCATGCAATACCGTTGGTATATATATGGACACGGGATTGTGATATTTGTGAGATGGATTGGACATCGTTATCGATTTGATTTGTTTTTTTTTTTGTTTTTTTTTTTTTGTGTTTGTTAAGTTTAGAGCATGCAAATTTTGCAGTTGAGCCAATTGATGTTGTTGTTGTTCCAGTTGCGGGGAGTTGGATTGTAGTTTTTGTAGCGTGCAATTAATCGATTAGTTTTTGGACATTCGATAACCACAACCACAAACGTTCAAGTTTGTTCACATATTTTCGTAATTTTATCGGATTTTGTTTTATTTTTTTTTTTTATTTTGTTCAGGTCGAATTGGGAAAGAAGAGAAATAAAATGTAAATTTGTTAAGTAAAAAATCATAATTTTTGGCAGTTGACACGCATAAGAGCTACCACAAAGACGCGTAAGCATTCGATAATAAATAATTATCGAAAAAGAAGCGATACACAAGGAGAAACACATAGGGAAGAGTGTAGGCGAAGATATTGAGAGAGTCGCTGTAAAGATTGAGCAGTCACCAAGAGTTACCAAATATAAACAGAGAACCGCGGTAAGCAATACACACAGAAGCTTATTTCATAACAGAGACGCTTATCGATAACAATGACAGAGACGGAGCACTTACCGCAGTCTTGCTCGTCTGAGTAATCGTTACAATCGTAGATATTATCGCACACCTGACGCACCGGTATGCACTCACCGTTCCCGCAGCGGAACTCAGTAAAATGACACTGATCATCGGCATCGTAGCCACCTGAGTGTTGTGTAATGTGTTATCGATAACCGATAGTCGGAAATGGGTATGGATATGCCAATGGATGGGTTAGTGATGCGCTGTAAATGTGGTGAGTTTTTCGAGGAAGTGAATTGGAATCGTCGCTGGGGCCTCGCCTGTAGCCTGACAGCTGACAAGGCACAAATCGATAAGTGCAAGACAGTGTTGTGTAGCGATAAAAAGTAGGGTAACATAGTAACAGCGTTGACAGCACGCGTGACCAACTTACCTGCGAGTGTGGCACTCACTCTCGAGCAACTACGACAGTCAAACACGCACGCACACATTCACACACGCACACACACTCACCCTCACAGTAGCGTTCATCGGATATATCCTCGGGGCAATCGATGTTGCCATTGCAGAGCATCTCCTTGGCAATGCAAGTGCCATCGTCGCATTGCCATTTGTCGTATAGACAGGCTGCATGTGAGCAATGGGCGAGAAGGAAGCAGAAGAAAGGTGGATGGAAAAAAAAGAGGGGGATAGAAGGTACGCAATGTACAGCACATATCAAATTGAGAGAGAGGGTGTTCAAACATACGGCAACCCTCCTCGTCGGAGCGATCGTGCGGACAATCGGCGCGTCCATCGCAGCGATGCACAATCGAAATGCAGCTGAGATCGCGACAGGTGAATTTGCCCTTGGGGCACGTGTAGCGCAGCTTTGGCACAACTGAGCAGCATGGCAGAAAAGTGCAAAAAATCAGGAAGAGAGAGTGTATGGAGAAAGGAAGAGCAAAATAGTAAAGGAATGAGCAAAATGCAAATGATTGATTGATTGATTGATGCATGTGCGCTGATGTACACACTAGATTTCAAAAGTATAAAGCAATTTGTATACTATAAAATCATATCAAATGAGGTAAAAACTTTTATTTTATTCCACATTTGAATTTTTCCTGAATGGAGAGCTCTGTCAATCATTTGATACCTCAATGCATAGTGATAGTAGAAGCTTTATGATTGAGCTTGCTTGACAATCATTTTATTTTAGGCAACAGATTGTTCTGCCTAAATACTGTGCTTCAGACATCTGGCAGCACCAGAAATAAATCATGTGCAATGCTTCAATCAAATGTGATTGACAGTAGCAGAGACAGACAGAGAGAGAGCCAGAGCGAGTGAATAGTTTCGACAGTAGACTTTAACTTTTGGAATCTGTGTGCTCAGCAAATGTATGCATTATTTTTGTTTTGATGAATTGATTGATTGATTGACTGGTCGTCGTCCGGCAATGATTGATACTCACTTCCTTCGCAGTGCTCCTCGTCGTCGGCATCGTTGCAATCGGCGTGGCCATCGCATTGCTGGCTGACGCTGATGCAGCGGGTGCCATCGCGACATTGATACTCCATGCCGCTGCAGGCGGCGGCTATTGTGGGCGTTAGTAACGTTGGGCGTATAACGGTAATGGGGTGTTTTTTTTTATTATTTATTTATGTGTTAGTTGTTGCCCCCATTAGCGAGCGGGCGGGCGGGCGGGCGGTAGTGAGAGAGAGAGAGAGAGAAAGCGGAGAGAGTAAAAATAATTTGGTTAGTGGTTAGTGGTTAATAACTGTGGTTAATCGGTGTGGCTTATGGGGACAGTTACCGTAAGCAAACTTAGGCTAATACGGGAAGATTACAATGGCTACGACCGGTTATCGGTTATCGGCAATCGGTAGCGGTTATCGATTATCGACTATCTAAATGGCTTACAGCTAAAGATCTTAGTCAAACTTAGTATTAACGCATAGACGTATCCAAAATACTTTGGGCTAACGTCTACCAAAAATATATACGTACATACATATATGTGTGTCTAGGGTGTGTGTGTGTGTGTGTGTGTGTGTGTGGTGTGTGTGTAGGGTTTTTGGCATTTAATAGATCTGTTCTCAGTCAACAACTTACGGCATTCTTCGCCCTCATCCTCGCCATCGGGACAATCCTTGACATAGTCGCAAAGCTTGCTGGCCTCAATGCACTGTCCATTGCGGCATCTATATTCGCTGGCACTGCAATCTGCAAGGGGCATAAGAAAGGTATTCGAGTTAAGTTTTATGCATACATATATGTATATACCCTGTAAATATGAGTGAATGAACAACAAAAGTGTGGCACACAATTTGTGCTGTTGCACGACACAGTCAATAAAGTCTGTGGGCTTTAGCTTTTTGAGTTAACCCATTGAACTCGGGCATTAAAAATGTGATTGCTGTGAAATTTGGTATGTGGGTTCCTTTTTATCTGTTGCTGAAGCATACTTAATTTTTAGATAATCCGCAGAACAGTTCTTGAGTTTTTCAACCACACTCATTTAACTCAGTTACTATAAGTCCAAAGTTGTTATGTGGGCTCCATTTTATCTGTGACTGCAGCATACTCTATTTCTTGGTTATACGCACAACTGTTTCGCAGGTCTACGAAATAGTTTGAGCTCACAGAGTATGGAGGTGGGGTATGTACACACTTATTTTATATATAAAACGATTTTACTAAATAAATTGAAAGAGCATAATTTTTGTATTTTTTCTTATCAAAAGTGTGTTTGCTGCAACCAAATTGCAGGGTATTAGACGGCACAGCACTTTTTTTGTGGCAGATATATGGGTATATTTTGGAAATATATATTCTTGGACTGGCAATGGTGCAATTAGCCCTCAACCGGATGCAGTTTAACAAGCATTTCCCACTTTTTCGTCAAATTTGTCAGTTGCCAACTTGAAAGCAAAAGTTTGTTAGGTGTCTGTCTTTGGCTGTGTGTGTGTGTGTGTGTTGTGTGTTGTGTGTTGATAAGTTGATAAGCCTGACAACCTACTCGCACTGACACAGCGACCATGCCACACCTCCAGCTCCGGCTACAGCTCTGCTAAAGCATCGTTAGCCACAGTTTCCTGTGCATGCTTTTGCCTTTTTGAACCCTTTTTTTTTTTTCTTTTTTTTGCTGTGTGCCTGCCCCGCCCACTGCTGTTGTTGTTGGACAGGACGCCGCCTTAAATTCCAGTCAACTTAAGCATTTTCACAAATATTTTTCACACTTTTCATTCATCTTCTGCCGCCTGTTGTTGCCTTTGCAACACAAAGTGGCAAGCAACGCGGATTTGATTACAAGAGAGCGAGAAGTTTAGCCAAGGGAGGGAGGCGACAAAAAAAAAAAAAAAACTCACACAGAAGGAGTTCAAGGGTGGTTGGAGAGTTGGAGGGAGGTGGGGAAGGATGAGAGGGCTGTGTAACAACAGAGAGCAGCGGCTAATTAAAAGCAAAGACAAGAGGCGCACGCCAAAAACTGGGGGCGTGTCACTTGGCTCAAGTGTAATCAGAGCTAGCTTTCAGTTTTTTTCAGCTTCAGCTGCCTCAAGCCAAGAAAATAACAGAATATATATACATATATATATATATACGTTATACGTTAAATATATATAAGCAGGTATATATAATTTGCAGATTATAGCAACAATTAGCGGGCATTTAATTTGCAACAGATACTTGGTCCATGGCAAAATGTCAAAGAGAATAGAAAATAGTTCAAATTGAGGGTTTAAATATCCATTGCACACTTTTAGGGTAGACATTTAAAAATCAGTCTAAATATAGCTTTAAATAGAACATAACTAAATTAAGTATTTCAACTGATCTACTTAAATAGTTACAAGCTGGACGTGGATATACTTCAATATTTACAGGGTAAAAGGTTAAAGCCTAGCTAGTTTCTGAGTGTTATCATTTGTATACCCTAAGTTAATTGAAAATGGGTAAAAAGAACAACATGGTCTTGTGCAAATGTATGTAACGGACAGAAGAAAGCATCTCCGAGTCCATAAAGTATATATATTCTTGATCAGCATCAAAAGACGAGTTGAAATTAAAACTTGAAATTGAACGAAGATCTTCCTCTTGCCCGCGCAGCACGAGTTTGTATCCGATAATCGCTAACTTTCCCCGTTTTCAAGCAATCGATTCAGTTCGAATTCCTGTTTTTTTTAAGAAATATATAATCAAGTATATTTCATCTTATAGCTGCATTTGGGGTGGATAGAAACAGATTGAGGGTTTTTAACTTAATTCTGCTCTACATGCATTCACTTTTATGGCCTTGTCTAGTTTTGTTTGGCTTTGGTAAAAAATGTATCGAAGGACACATCGAAGTGGACATTTCCCAGCTGAAAAGTCCAGCTGTCACATCAATCACATAACTCAAAAGAGTGTTTTTGATATCTGCTTCCATTTTCATCATATCGATAAATATCGATTTCGAGGCTTGATTTTCTAAGCATAGCTTGAAGATTATAAGAGCTAACTACCCCAAGCTTGGCATATAGCTTCTCGTAGAGTCAACACAGACTGCGAATATTTCACTTCACCATGATATTATTATGCAAATCGGAACCGAACACATTTAAAAAGGACATAGAAAGGCAGAAGCACAGCTGCTGTGCGTATGTCTAGAAAAGGACTCGAGTGCGTGCAATGCCAGCCTGGCGCTGAGTGCAGGGCATCTTCTGGCCAGGCAGCCAACTCTTCTTTGCTTTTTGGCTTAAATATTTGTATATTTGTTTTGGAAATGTTTGCTTCTGTTGCTTTTTTTTCCAATCTGATTGCCTTGGCGCATTCAATTAATGCAAATGCCTTCAGCTGGCTTCAGGTGAGGTTTGCGATTTCTTGTTCGTTGTTTTTTGTCTTTTGTTTTTTTTTTTTTTTTTTTTTTTTGTAGGGTTCATTGGGGCCATTGGCCGCCATAAATCAACAATTGTCGTCGTCGTCGTCGTGGTTAACTGCAGCGCCAACTTTAACTACTTTTTGGGCGCTCACAAATCGGTAAAGTTTTGTTTTTTGCTTTGCTGCTCGCAATTTACAACACGAAGCTGGCAAAAGCGTTTTCTTATTATTATTGCGAAGTTTGTCTATGGCGCAATTGGCACGCCCTCGCACCCTGCCACGCCTACCAGGCCGCAAGAATGCGCTTTGACAATTCCGTTTGCGCCTCAAAGCATGCAACTCAATTTGCAGACCAAGCAAAAGCGGCGAGAGGCGTGGCAAGCGCCATGTGGCAAATAGCAAGTGGCAGCTGGCAGCTGGCAGCTGGCAGGTGGCAGGTGGCAAGTGGCAGGCACAAAGGTGCAGACAGAGCGAAGCAACAAAGCTTTTGCTTATTGACATTAAAGATTCAATAATGGCCAACATATGGCAGCTGCCGGATTTGGCTGCCAAACTCATCAAACCCAACAAACAAAAAAAAATATATGGCAAATAGCCAAAAAGAAACTGGCAACAGGAGCTGCTTGTGGTCCAAGGCGTTCGACTGCAAAATACCCTGTGTTTAGCTAACCATCGAGCTGCTTAACTAGATGTGAATTGTTCAGATGGTTCAGCTGGATAAAACCATAATATATCTCTATCCAAATAGCTAAATATTCTTATAAGTATTTAAATATGGATCGTATGAACAATGTATTAAGAGTTGGAGCGAGGCATAGATAAACGAGACATTAATAGTTACATGAGCAACAAGATATTACAAATAAATAGATAAATGCATAGATAGACGAACAGAAAGATAAACTTATATATGATATAGATAATAATTTATTTATCAATCTATCTATCAAACTATCTATCTAATTTTCTCTCTATCTATATATTTATAGAGCCTCTATTCATCTATATATTCATTTATCTATTTATCTATCTATCTTATCAATCATCTTTCTATATATCAATATATCGATTCATCTATCGATATATGAATTTAGCAATATATCTTTCTACCATTCAATTGATCTATTTATCTATCTACCTATTGATATCCATTTATCCATCTGTCTATCTAACTATCTAAAGTCAGAGATACACTTCACAAAGAGAGCTCAGAGTGCAGATACGTCCGCCTGTTGCATAACAAATGTCCAATTGTATGCTAGGCGCTTTTGTCGTGCCCATGCGGACAGGGTATTTTTAAAGAAAGGCTTCCAATTATGTGCTAGCCTCTCAGACAAAGAAAAGAGGCGTGGTGTGGGGCGGGGGGGTCAGCTGGTAAGCCATTTGCCGGCTCGTTTGATGCTCAGGACACTCAGGTAAACAAATTACGTGCAGCATGTATAATCCGCCCGAAACCCACCCAAAAACAGAAGAAAATAAACACACACACACACACAAAATATAAATAAAAAATCAAATAAAATAAAACAAGATGAAAAGGCAAAGGGAAAAAAAAGTATCTCACAAATTGGGCGAGAAGCAACAGGCAAACAGCAATTGGCAGCAGAAGCATTCAAATCACAGTTGCAGTAACTTTTGCAAGACACACACACACACACACACACACGCACACACACACATACACAGGGCGGAGCAGCAGCCACAACAACTGGTTCAAGTGTCAAATGGCCGTGTGGAATTTCTCTCGCTGCTTTCCTCAGCTTCTCTCTTCCACACACTCTCTCTCCCTCTCTCTCTCTCTCTCTCTCTGTTTCGCCCTCACTCTCTCGCTCTGTCTCTCTTTCTGGTGAAATGAGAGCCGTGTCAGCAGGCGCACAGCAGCGGACAGCGTGAATGAATTGAGTACATGCGAGTGTTTCGAATGCATGAATGAGTGAATGAATGACCAGCAGCTCGTTGCCAGCTCCTGCACTCATTTGCACTTGAACTTAAAACGCGCCGCCTGCAAGTATGCAACGAAAACAAAAGAAAAGTAAAACAAAAAGACAGACAGACACTGCTGGCAGGGCACTAAATTCGAGACGATAATTGATACGCGGCGCATGGAAAACGCAAAAGCGCAGAAGCCAAACCCGCAAACAAACAAAGTTGAGTGTGGCACGAGTTGCCGCTGCCCCTGCCCCTGCTGCTGCTGCTGCTGCTGCTGCTGCGACTCATGTATGCCTCGATGCACGGTTATCCGGCTGCCGGGATGTCTGGCTGTCTGCTTGTCTGGATGTTGGGTTTACGGTCTTATGGGCTACGCTAGTGAAGCTTGCGGGCCAGCTGCAGCTGACAGGAGAAAAGGGGAGGGTGGGCGGTAGGGGTAAAGGGGGGCGTGCTAGCAACATTTTCACTTTGCGGCATCGAGTGTTGCAAAATGAAAATTCAAAAAAAAGAAAAAAAAAAACATCACATAGGAATGCCCGACTAGCAAATACCCTCAACTCAGCGCCAAGCTGCCTTCTGTACACATACACACACACAAAGACACACAAGAGCTGTGCTTCTTCTTTTGCCTCTTATAGATTTCCGAATCAACTCAGTTCGTCGTCGAGATCAGCAATATATATATATATATTTCATGGCGTCTCTTCTCTTTTCTTTCCCTTTGCCTTTAATCTACATTTCAACCAATATACCCATTTAACACCATTTCAATGGGTAGACAAACACAATACACAGCAAAAAAAAATATATATACATGTATGTATATAAATGTTACGACTCGTGAGCTACCCTGTGAAGCAATTCTTCTAGCATCTTATACAGTGGTCGCTCGTTAAATTTGGAAGGCTTCAGACTTGATTAACTATATATAAAATCCTTGTTCTCACTGATTGACTAATTGACTGACTGACTGACTGACTGACTGTCTGATTGACTTATTGATATTGGAAGCACACGCCGTAAAAGGAAGCGGAATTTTTTTTTTCGATTCACGCCAAAGTAGAATCTTGTTTTCACCCAACACAGTGGAAAATTAGTGAAAAAATGTTGTATGCTTGCCATGACTCGCTGATTGACTGACTGATTGGCGCCAATGTGAAATATTTACAGGGTATTTAAAAAAGAAATGCTTGTAGTAGTCACATCAACATTGACAACAGAATCGACAGAGTGTTTTTGTGTGTGTGAGTTGTTATTGCTGTCGTTTAAAAGCGTTTTTTAGCAGCTTAGCAATTTGTTGTACTTGTTGTTGTTGTTGCTGTTGTTGTTGCTGTTGTTGTTGTTGTTGCTGTTGTCATTTGGTAATAATAAAAAGTATTTTGATTTGATTATTGCTCGTTAGCGCAGCTCCCCCACTCAACCACTTTGCCGTGCTTTCAGTCTGCGCTGATCGACTCATTAACTCACTTATTTGCCGCAAAGTGCACACAATAAACGCTACCAAAACCCGCAGCCCCCGCACCTTTCACCTGGCAGGGTAGAGAACAAGTCCTTGACGCGCTTTAAAGCACGCTTTGCGCGTCTTCTATCGACATTTAAAGTCGGCCACGCCAACTGGCAAGTTTTGTCGAGCCATGCAAATGAGTTATTAGTCAAACCCGCTCCGACTCACACCGTCCCGCCCCCGCCCCGCCTCATCCTGTTCCATTCCGTTCCGTCCCACACTACGAAATGTTGCTTTAATTAAGCAAAAAACTATAAGCGATAAACATTTTGGCGTCAGGTCTATAATCGATTTCCGTGCGTTGCACGCCGCGTATACGCAACATTTTTGTTGCGCAACAAGAAGTCGCAGCTATAACTGTAAATGAACCGTAAATGTAAGCTGTTAATGTAACGGTAAATTGTAAAAAGCTTAAATTTACATGTAAATGTAATTGTGCGACGTCTGCTCGAGTATCTTGATGGCCGTGTGAGTAATTACAGCATATTCTGAACGTGCATCGGAAATTGAACAGACCGTCAGCATTAGCTCCACTTTTCCACTTCCGCCCTGGCCCTCTCTCAATCAGCCCCTCACTATTTTCCTCATAATTTCCCCAAAGGCCCAAAACTATGGTTTCTGAGCTCTTAACAGATTCAAATGCAGAATGCGCAGCGTGTGCTGCGGGTGAGTAAAATAAATAAATTGAAACCTTTTCTAAATACGCTTAATTGAAATTAATTTTATAAATAAAACAAACTATAAACGATTACGCAGCTCGAGGGATATTATAAAGAGTTGTTTGAAAACTTTACAAGGGCTAAGGAATTTAATTAAAATCTAGGCTCATGGAAAGAGCCAGGTTGACAAATCGAACCAGCAAAAAGCAGCTAGCTGGTTCTAACTGCAATTATATAAGTGTTTGACTAGAATCTGTTATTCAAGTTTTAAAAATATATACGACTATGTCAGATTAAAGATAAGTATTCATTCATGGATTTGAAAAGCCACGTTGACAAATCGAACCTGCAAAAGCCAGCAAGCTGGTTCTAACCGTTAACCAAACCGTTAACTTAAAGGAAGAAACGTGTCAAATTCATATTTAATCGAATAATTGTAAGTACTGTGAATAAATTGAATAAATGCATAATTTTTGCATATATATTCAGTTAGTTCTGTGCTACACATTCCACAAAGTGCTGGCAGCACGCTATAATAATAGAAAAAAACTAAATTCCTATGCCTAAATGATAGAAATTGATTCATATGCTTGTATTCACATGATTTATGCCCATGAGTACTTTGTGCGTATTCAGTTACAAATACTAACGAGTACTGAGAACAAAATGGAATCACTCGTTTGGCAAATGAGTAGTTAAATTCATAATTTGAAATCAGCTCGAAATGAAGACGAGCCCAATGTGGCAGCCATTTTATGCTTGCCACTTGCCACTCGCCACAGGATTCATGTCAAGTGTCTGCTGTCGTGACTGTCGTTCGTCATTTTCGTTGTCTTCGCTTGGTTTAAGCAAACGAATTTCAAGCCGAGTTCGACTGACGCTCGCTTGATTGATTGTCATATTCATATTCATAATTATACTCATGCTCATACTCATTGTCATTCAAGTGCACTCGTTCTACCTCTCCCACTCCCTCGCCCACTGTCTCCGCCTTACTCTTTCTCTTTCTCTGGTTTTTTTGCTGTGTAAACACTGGCAGGCAACGTCAAAATGGCAGCTTAACACGAAGCTCCTCACGTCGCTTAGCTCATGAATATGCACACACACACACACACACACACACACAGTGCTCCGTGTGTGTAGGTGTGCGCTGTAAGCAGACCATGCCCCTTGTAGGCGGTTGCAGCGGCAAGCGCGTTATTTAATGAGTCATTAGCCGGCGGGCATTCGGGGCCAAAAGTTTGGCCTGGTTGCAGCGACTGTTGATGCGCCGTGCCACACACACACACACACAGGTACAGGAGAGGGGAGGGGTGGTAACCGTGTCAAAAAGTAACAGCAGCTGCTGCTGCGACAGTTGTCAGTTGTTTCTGTGTCTGTATCTGTGTGTTGCAGCTGCAGGGGCGACAATTATGTGGCGTCTGCAGTTTTAAGTGCTCCTTTGCATGTGGCGCTGTTTGCGCAGGGCGGGGGTTGGCCAGGTCAGGACATAGGCATTAAGCACACAATGTAAACATTGCATAAATACTTGTAAGCCAGCGTCGATATCAGTGGCAACTGCCAACTTGTTGGCCAAATTCCACAACTCCAGAGCTCAAAGCAGATACCCTGTCATCAGCAAAGGGTTGTCAGTGGGCATTATGTGCTTGTGGCAATGTTAACACTTAGCAGTAACATTTAAAGCATGTAAAACCAGAATGGAATTCTTGAATTTGGATCTGTGAATTTGTCTCTAGTGCCTCGGCTCGAATACCCAGAATGGATTCACCCAAGTTATAATTTCCGCTTGCATCATCGAGCTAAAATCTCCGGGTTCAAATTCCCAAACGCGAACGCCCAGGATCTTAATTCCGAGTTTCGCTTCCTTTCGATCTAACTTGCGAGTCCGCGGGTGAAAATATCTGACCGCAAGCCCCCTTGTTCACATGGCCTGGCTCAGACATCCGAGTTCGTATCTTCAGCTAAATCATAAACTTAGCCAAAATGCACGGAAAGTAATCAATTTGAAAGCAGATCTTGAAAGTAAAATATAACAATAAAACATATACGAAAATGCGTATATAGGGTATATCCGCTAGTCGGGCATACTCTGCGACTTTTGCTGTGTCTTCTCTTTTGGGCTTTCGACTCGTCTGTCTGCCACAACAAAATCGATGAAATTGTTTGACGCTCGCGTGTGTGTGTGTGTGTGAAGACATACTGTCTGTCTGTCTTTCTGTCTGACTGACTGCTACTGGGCTGCCTGCTACCCCCCCCCCCCCCCCTCAGCCACCCATTTATGAGTCGTATCGCCCAACCCCCCCGCGGAAAGTTAGCAAGTTGTTGCCACTGATTTGTCGCATTCCCTGCGCAATGTGACAAACGTTAATTTCTGTGCCTTGTTTTGCATAGAACAAAAAACTTTTGCCTGGCCAAAGCGTGCCCTAGCTTTGTGTGTGTGTGTGTGTGCTGTGTGTGTGTGTGCTGTGTGTGTGTGTTGTGGTTGTGTAGTGGTTGGAGCTGTTGCTGCCACGACATTGCGTGCGTCGTCTTAGTTACTTGAGCAATTTATGGCAAATTAAATAAATTTATCATTGTGGCCAGGTCTAAGCCAGCCCCGGCCCCCTGCCCCCCCTTCAAGCCACAAGCCGCCAGCCAGACAGCCAGCCAGACAGACAGACAGACAGACAGAGCCTGAGCCGCAGAGACAACAGTCCAGTTGCAGCTAACCGCAAGGCAAATAATTGTCATTTGCTGCTCGATTGCTGCCCACGTAAAACAAAAGAATTGTCGTCGCCTGCAACTGCAAATCGTTTCTTCTTCTTCTGCTTCTTGTTGCTGTTGTTGTCGCCCCGCTCTGTCGTCAGCCACGCCCTCCGCGCCCTCCCTGCCTCGCTGCATTGGCAAAAGGTAAAAGTGTCAGCGTGTGCCTGGCACCAACAAGCCAGCCCAAGTTCCCATTTTATTTATTTTTTTTTTGCAGCCAACTTTCTTAAATACTTTTGCGGTTGCCCCTAAAACCAGCAACCGGCGGCAGCGGCCAACGACAACCACAATTAATGCCGTGTGCTCTGGAATTGGCCAAATGTGCGCGCACTTATAAACTCAACACACATTCACACACACCCTTGGCGCTAGGTGTGTGCAGTTTTGTTTGGCAAACGCGGCGTATGCGTGATTTTGTATACCCTACGTCAATTATAGATGGACAGCTCGGTCTTTAAAGTCAGATCCATATTTAATGTATATACATATACACATATGTATGTAGCTATCCAAGCGCGAGGCTCTATCTGAATCACTTATCAATTTGCGGGGGATTATGAAATATTTATACCCTGTACCCCAACACAAATGGGGTGACAGGGGCAAAAGTTCGTAGGAATAAACGCGGTCGATCTCGCTTAATATAAGGGCTAGATACTCGAGAAGACTTAAAACTTAGAGCTTAGCTTCCGCAATGGGCCGGGCAGATCAAGTTTATGGAGAATAATCGATAGCTTAGCATAAAATCGATAAATATCGTGATCAAAATTGGGCTATCGTGAGCAAGAGCTAAAGACGCCAAATTTCATATGTGGACTGTTCCTCTGGAATATTTCACCTACCAATACCAATACCATAATGTGAGTTGAAGGGTTCAGTACAGGGTGACTGCTAGTCAAGCACCGCCGCATTTTGCTTCTTTTAAAGCTGCTGACAAAAAAAAAAAAGTGCAGCAATGCAAATATTGATATACTTTATTATGGTATACATATATACTATGCCACATATATGCTCATCTTTATGTGTTTTATTTAATTTCGAGTCTTAAGCCCAAACAAACCATCCCAAAACCCGCCCCCTCCCCACCCCTTTGCAAAACCCCTCTCCTCCTGCAATTGGCCATCGCACGCTCATTTGTTGCGCTATCTTCTGATATATCGCAGAGCAATTAAATGTTATCGGCCACAGAGACGTCCAAAAAGATAGCAGCACGGACAGACAGCCAGGAGAGAGTGAGAGTGAGAGCGAGAGAGAGAGAGAGGGAAAGAGCGGCAGATAGCCTGTGGAAGTGAGAGGGCCGAGCAATCAGAATCACACGGACATGGACACGGCTACGTCCGGAAAATTGTCATTAATCATCGCGAATGACGCGCGCTGCACGCAATGCCAACAACAACAACAACAACAACAGCAACAACAACAACAACAACAGCAGCAACAACAATCATAATAACAATTTGTGGCCAAATATTTGTTGGGCCTTTCGACCGCAAATTTCTATTGCCAACTGCCGCCTGACATACACCGAGAGAAAGAGCCGGTAACATTGCATGGTCCAATAATATTTCTCATTTGTATACTCTTACAGAGGGTATTATGGCTTTGTGATGAAATGTGGCACGCATTGCCGGAGACATCTTCGAGTGCATAGAGCATATATCTTCTAGATCAGCAGTAATAGTCGAGTTAATATAGTCCATTCGGCTGTCTAACCTGTTGAAACTTTGTGTTAGGCATATGTCGAAGCCTATTTGGAGCCGGATCGAACCGCTATATCATATAGCTGCCATAGGAATGATCTGTCGAAAGGTAGCTTCTTGTATGGCCTACTTCCTTGTTAATCAAGATATCTTGAAGAAAAGCCGAGCTATACCAGCCAAACTATATTATATAGCTCTATAGGCAGAATCGGTGAAAAGATCAGTTTTTGTCTGGCAAAATAATCTGTTTTTCAAAATAATTTCGGCATCGAAGAGATAATCGCCGATCTCTCTGCAAAGTCTGGCAAAATATATTGACATCCCCTGAACTTATTTTTAAGTATGAGAACGAATATTTAAAAACAACTTGAATCAAGTAAGTTTCAAGTGGAAAAAAGCTTAAAACAAGCTCTTGCTTAAACGCGCTCCTTGACCTTGACAAATTTGATCGCTTTTGTCTGGCAGCAACGTTCAAGCACAGACAAACTTGCTTTAAGTCGTTTGAAACATGTTACAATCAAAGATTTTTCTTGATTTTCTTAAAGCTTTAAATAACTGCAAATAGCTTTAGCTCCATACGCCTGCTTTTTACACCGTTTCGAGCTTAACAGCAACTAAGCAAGAATTGTACTTAATTTAAGAACGTTTAGCTTGTTTTGCGAGCCAAGAACTTTGCCTGTCTTTCTCCTCGGATTGTTTTTTGCAGCGTGCATGGCTCGACTCACATTGTGTGAGTGTGTGTGCCAGCCAAAACAGACAACAGCCTCCCTCATCCGTTCGGGCCACATTCAAATGCAGCAGCAGCAGCCAGCTTGAAATGATTCATATGTCAGCTATGATGCAATATTCATGAATACATTTTTGTGGACTGCAATCGGGCAAGTGGCACGTTAAAATGATCTCAGCAAATGTCGTCATGACAATGACCCAACTGGGCTGAGTACTATGAATATGAATATGAATCTGAATCTGAATACGAATACAAATACGAATAAGAATTCCGTGAGCATGCACAGCATTTAGCTGGAGGCTCTGCAACTGCAACAAATACAACTGCGACTCGCTTGTCTTATCAGCTTGTGTTTTTTTGCTTTTTCTTTTTCTCTTTTTAAGCTAATTTAAATGATTCCCTGGCCAGTTTAAGCGCCGAGTAGCCCCTGAGTAAGCTGCTGCATTAGTCATGCTTCAGTCATTTATCTTGGCTCTCGTTGCCAGGCGCCTATTTGCTTAGTTAATTGGAATTGGAATTTGATAGCAATTGAACTATAAACCCCTCCATAAGCTCTATTAATAAACATATATATTTGATAAATAGAAATTTCTACATAGCCTCAACTAAATATTCGAATCGCTTCGTTTTGTCTCAACTATTTGCATTTCTTTTGTCTATATATAAAGCTATAAACCTAGCCGAACTCGGCTATTATCTCAGCTAGAGCCACAAAATTTGGTATCTAGTTAAAGATGGATTATACTTAATATATATATATATGTATATATAGGCAAGTCTTTAAGATTTATATATATATTTTTTAACAAACATATATATGTCTAAGCTTGAAAGTCTGCCAGAGGCTAACATCAGTACGATCTCCAAATTCAGTTTCTTGTGCTCAGCAGTCAACCATTCTCCATGTTCACTTTATTATGCACATAAGCATAATTATCGTTAACTATATCAAACTATTTGCTCGCAATGCTGACATAATTTATGCGGCACGCTTTTCTGGGCAAGTTTTCTAGCGATTATTGCGCCTGTCCTCCATGGTCACATTAGTCAGAGGCGACAGCTGTTAACTGACTAACAGCTGTCTCAGCTGATTCACTCGCATCTTCGCATAAATCTAGGCAATGCGCCTAATGTGAATGAATATAATTTGTAATGCAAGTGAATCACAAATGAATATTCATAATAAGCATATTGCTGCCATTTGTGAATGCGATTTGTATTCACAATGCAATTGGAGCAAACCAGAAACATTTATGATACTTTTTGCCCATTTGGTTTCAAATTTCGAATTCAATTGCAACTGACACTCATATTCATTTGTCCATTCGAATGCATTCATGGTGCATCCAACCCCAACCCTCACACTGGCCGCACACGCAAACAAATTTGTATGAAATTCATTCAGAATTTTATAGCCAAACGGCGGCACTTTTGTGGCTTTGATTCCAGCCGGAGATGAAAGATGGACTGCACCGGGCATGGGCATGCGAATGGGCATGGCATTTGCATTTGGCACGCGTTGCAGCAGCACCATTTGCATTAGCATCAACCCGCATCAGCAACAGCAACAGCAACAGCCGCGATGATGTCAAGTCGCGGCCAAACGGCCGGCAATTCAAAAATGCAATTACAAATTGCAATTGCAAAAAAGGCAAAAACAGTTCATGCACATATAGTTTGACATACTGAGACGTTTGCCCACTAAACCACCCAACCACCCACCACCCTCCTGACCAACTGGTCTGGCCCCAACTCTCGACTGCCTATCTGTGCATCTTAAGCGATCTCTGCGCAGCTGCGACGTCGTCGTCGTCGTCGTCTCTGGCTGTCATTTATCGTTGACGCTCGATTAAAATTCTTGGCGTAATTTAGCAATTGGTATGGTGTATTTGCAGGGGGGTTGGTGTGGGGAATCTGGTGTGCAGGGTGTGGCAGTTGGGGGCGTTGGCAGCATCATCGCTGCTATCAAATCAACTCGTGCATGCCGCGTCCATAGCCCTCAATGAGCGGCACACACAGCACGCAGTAACCCAGTAAACTCGTCCAGAAACAACAAGCAACAAATGGAAAAAACAAAAACAAGAATACTTTAGCGGGGAGTGCACGACATCGAAATACCCTGCACATGTAGTCAAGCTGCCAGCAGAGACATTCCAGCTAGTCTTAACAATGTGTGTGTTCCGTTCTTCAATAAATTCGGTATCTATTGTCCGACTTTTATGAATATTTCAAGGCTTGAATATGGCATAGACAGATGGGCATATATGTACCAAGGCCCAAGGCTTTTATTTTAACGAAGTGTGCTTATATATATGATAATATATCTCTCGACATTTTGTGATATTGGCAAAGAAATTACAAGCAAAATAGAAAACTTCTCAAGTAACTGAAAAATACCCAAAAATAAGTATTTCAGATCAGCGCACAGAACTAATGCATTAATACAAGCCAGATGAATGTGATCGATTCACCAAGTTCTTCACACTCAGTCAAAATCATAACAGGGGCGTGGCAGCGGCATTTGGCAAAAGGTACTGAAAAATACTTAAAGTATTTTTGCAGAAATGCCCAGAAAAGACAACGCTTTACGCGATTGCGGTACAAATCGATTTGAGCTGCCAGCAAATACCCTATAATTGTGGAAATTGCCGACATTAGTCGGCTGGTAACTGTAAAATACCTGAGCAACTGCACTGAAGACGCACTATGTGTCTTTTACATGTGTACCTTTTGTATTTAAATATATATATATATATAAATGGAATGCCACGCCCACGCGCCCACAAACAGCATTGCAATTTGGCACTTTCGAGTGGTTTTTGGAGTGGCTCGCGAATTGTTTAAGCTGTTTATGCGAATATTTCGATTGCGTGGCGCATCGCAATTCCAATTCCAATTCCAATTGCAACAACACGAATCGAAACGCGCCGCAGCGCAAATTTATTTTCTAGCATGCAACAAGCTTAGCTGCGGCGTATCTGTGAGATACTTTATGCGGTATCTGCACTGCGCTCATAAATTCATTCTTCCCGCTGCGCTTGTCATTTGTCATGCAAGTCAGTCAGTCAGTCAGTCAGTCAGTCAGTCAGTCAGTCAGTCAAGTCAACATTGTTGTCGCTGTCGTTGCTGGGCCTCGATTTGCATAAGGCCAAGACAAGTTGGAATGCAAGCGTGGCCAATGCACGACTAACAAATGCCCTGTAATCCCAATTTATATTTATGCTAATATATTTTGCACAGCTTAGGTTTGTTTTCTGCTTGACTTTTGCTTTTGCCTTATGCACGTTTCCTTTATATTCATTTTAGACAATGCCCCAGTCTCACTTGCTGCGCTTCTAGCAAGCCCTAGTTCCTGCTCTGTTACAGGGTATGCGGCATGCGCTCAACGGCAACTTCAAGTGCTGCAGATAAGCGTGCCAAACAGATATCACACAATGTTTTATATACCCTGAGAAACCGTTGGAAAATGCGTGAATAGAGTCTTGAGTTTTTGTGCAAAAGTAGGTTTCAGGTCGATGTTGTTATCGATAACAGCGATTCGATAATGTCTATCGATTATCGAGCGCGACAAAGAGCTGAGTCAATCAACAGTTTCTCTGTTGGAATTCAAATTATATACTTTTTTTAAACCAAAGCAAAATGAGGTTTCTATCTTCTATCGATACCTAGCACAATTTTCATGTTATCGATAAATATCGATTTTGAGTTGTGGTTTTTTTAAGGCATAACTCGAAGAATTTAGAAGCTAACTACCCCAAACTTGGCATGTAGCTTCTTGGAAAGTTGTCACAGCTGGAGAATGTTTGACTGTCTGGATACCCTTTCTAGTTACACAAAAAATTGGAAAATATTCCACCTCAAAAGCGAAATCTTTGCGTTTTCAACCCTATTTGATTTGACTTGGACTGTAAACAACCTAGTCCTAAGAGAATACAGAAGAGACGCGTGTGTCAAGTAAGAAGCTAGCTTAAGGGCATCCGAGAGTCTCGCAGATTCTAGACGGGAATACCCCTGCTTGTTGCTGCTCTTTTATGGCCAAGCAATTAATTGCGCGCATTAACAAG